>NW_012130099.1:952125-965447 GCF_000143395.1 Atta cephalotes | reverse complement strand
TATATTATATATATATATATATATATATATATATATTGTGTTTAATAGCTGTAAAATATATGAATGATGCAATGTTGTATTAAGCTTCACTGATAATTTATATTTTCGACGTGTATCTATATTTGAGATACACATAATTAACATGATTTTAATTATTTATGTCGGCAAATGGTGTAAAAGGTACTTTTTACGCTAAAAGTGTATAAGCCACAAAGTTATTCTATACGTATATAAAACGTGGAGATAATAAAAGCCTGAATGAAGCAAAGTACAAAAGCGCAGCAAGAATTGTTGAAACCAGTCACAGAAAATTTGCAATTCATTATAAGAGATGAAATGTTTTACGACACACACGTTATTCAAACTGTGATATGCAATACATTGAAAGGCGTTGAAAAGTCAGTCTCATATATAACGTAAATATATCGCGGTAAATATATCGTGCCAAATGCAAAAACTAATTACAATACATCGGCATTTCCGACGCATTGATTATCGAGAATTCATTAAGGTAGGGCATTACACTTAGTTGCTCGTGTGGACGAAGTGTAATTATGCAAATCGGTCACGCAGAGAAATGCGCATCGGCTCAATTCTACACAATGTTACCTTGCACGTCTGTAATATCGGAAATTTCGGAGGAAAGCAAGCGAGACCACGTTCAGGTGTTGCAGCAAATTATATACAGACATTATAGAAATTATGAGATAAATAATATTATTTTCCAGCGGATAAAAGAACAATTAAATTCAGTCACAGCTGTTGGATAAAATCAATCTCGTTACAGACGGTATTTATTTCTTTATATAATTTTATAAATTTCAAAAAGATATAAAAGGTTTTATTACTTTCAAAGCTATTTTTTGATATTTTGCTTCATAATGCATTTTTCAATTAAAATTTAAGAGTATTTTCAGCTGCCCGGATATAAAATATGCTGCATATTGCTGTATGTATGCTTAGTATGTATATTACTGCAATGTACCAGCAGTCTTTCGGCTTTATAATGCGTTTATTTTGAAACTTACAGTTTAGGGAAACATTTTACAAAGAGTTGATAGTTTTAAAAAAAAAACGCTGCCAATTATATTAACTTTATATATTAAAAATATTTATTAAAAAATCACTATTTTTAATTAAATATAAAAATTCCTATATTCGGATTTTAATGTTAAATATTTGTTACGAATTTATACACATATCTGAATCTGCACATATCTGAAATCTTTTTTGATCTCGAAACGCAATCATGAGCAGGACCAAAGTAGTAATATCACTGGTCATTAGTGAATACTGCGTTATATTGTTGCATTTCAATTTTATAGATAGTGAATAATAGCTTTACAAATACATATTCTCTATGTAATGTTGAGAAGAATATTGGTATTAACTTTGTAATTTCAGACTTGTTTGGAGGCCTTGAATGTGAAATGATACAACTGAATTAAAATTAATAATGAAATGTATGAGCACACATATTCCAACATGTAAAATTAAATTATATATCAGTTAATGATATCCCATATCCTCCCTACTATTCTATAATCGCAATCTTTTTTCTTCCTCAATTATTTGGTATAGATTACGTTTGTTTTGTGTAAGAATTTCTATTGTATAACAGGTATCCCTAGCTAACAAACTTATATCAAAGTTTACTTATATCAAAGTAGTACATGAACATCTATTAACAAAAAAGTTAAAAAAATAATAAGTGTTTTGATTCTCTATATTTCAAAAACAATAGTGATTAAAATCAGGGCAAAAGGGAAGTTATTAAAATTCATCTAAATTATCATTAGATGAATTTTAATAAACTTGTTGATTCTTAGTTTAAGAAAATCCTCTTATTTCATAATCCTTTCCTCTATTAATTTTTTATTTCTACATTAGTCTTACTTAGCGTCAAAAATATATAAGCATTTATACGCGAGAATTATTTAATATTAATAATATTAATTAATTCCATTATATCAAGCACGATACTTAATTGCTTCCTGGGGAAAATAATAATTAACACTGTTGAATTTTACGATAATTAGTGTATAACAGGAAACTATTTTGCAGTAGCCGCCATTAATTATGTTATACATGCTGCATAAATTCTTCGACAGAGAATTGTGTCGATTTTAAACTAATCTGATAAGCAACTCCTTTTGAGTAGTTGGTCGTAAGAATTCCTTAGAAATTCTTTATTACGACAACGCCAGTGCTGCAATTTCTATGATAATGCGAAAGTTTGCCAATGCCAAAGTTGAAAAGTCTCAAAACTTTATAGGTCAGCATATCTATGCACACAAATTACAAGTATATATTAATTCAAATACATGAATTAAATTATTATTATCGTACTTATATTTATTTATTTATTACGTACAGCGAAGTTCATTTGCAATTAATTTCTATAACAAAGTCTTCGTAATGAACGTATCCAGAATTTCTTTCTCTTGGGAGAAATACTATGTAAATTGTATGTAGAGCGTATTCCAAGATCAGCGAGTATCAAGTTATAACAAGCATCCAACAACAGTAGCAATTTAAGTAGAACTTAAGAGTCTATAGAATTGTTACCTATTCTTTTACGTAGTTTAGCTGACCTTCTCGGAATTAATAATTTATAAATTTATTTGTTCACACTGAGAAAAAATTGTTTGTTGATGGACTAAATTAATTTAGTCCATTTTTATTTCTTTCCATAAAGAATGTGTACTTAAGTCAAACATATTATACTTTACTTAAATACATACATTCTCTGACAAAAGAAATAAAGACAACTAAATTAATTTAGTTTCAGACAAACAATTTTTTTCTCATTGCATAAATGTATATAAAAGGAAATGAGCTTAAAGAAAAGATCTGGAATTCATAAAAGAAAAAAAATTTGATAAACCGAAGACACTCTGTACATATATTACATATAACATGTGCTACGCTACACATATGCTATACTACTGCCGGATCCATGTTGTTTTCGGCGAGCAAATAAACGTCATTATTTCGCGCCTATGTATTTTGTGCACGTGCGTCGGCTGGACGATGAATGATCGACAATTCATTATGAATTCGTCACGATTTCCAAAGACGGTCTTGAATTGGCGAATGGCGTCGCAGTGGCGACAACACGGTCGATACGGCTATAATCTGTTTAAAAAACCACGCGACGCTTAAAGATTAATCGCGATTGGAGCCCCAAACCCGCGTCTATCCAGATTGTCCCGATTAGTCATAATAATTTTAACAGTTGCTATTAAGGCGACCTTTTGCTGATTACACCTGCGTGCCTAGAACTCACTTACATAAACTAGGCTTAAACTTTGTCCCCCAGGATATTATTTCATCCCATATCTATATCTTACTCTACCAAGGGAATAACGGAGATCAAAGATTTTATTTGAATGTCAAAACATACAATAAAATAATATCAGGAGGGAAGTGCAATAGTAAAGTAATTTTTTTCTTTTAGAATTAAAGTAAATAAATTATCAAAAAGTATGTAAAATCAAACATAATAATAAATATCAGTAAAATCGCTTTCGTGTAATTAGATAATGTTTTTATTTCATTTGGTGTTTTCATTTGGTTACGGAACAAGTCAGATAATTCGAAGAGATCACATTTCTTTTATGATTTATGATAGGAAAAAGTGGTAGAGGACAAAGTAAAACGTAATGATATCCAATTTCCAATGATGTTCCCACTTTTTTTGCAATTACATCTTTTTCAATGAAATCATATTATATCCCTTTTACAGAGATAAATTTTTCTTGTTATTCAGTGCGCGTAGAAATTATTTAGGTGAAATTATTAAACCGTATATATTTTAGGCGTCATTTTATATTTTATGTCGATGACATGTTGGAACGTGAAATATGAAAAATACGGTGCAAAATATTCATTATCCAACTAAATATCTTATAATATATTTTTAATCAGAGAGTAATGAAAAAAAAACATCGATAGGTGACTTTCTTTTATTATTTGATATTTTTCATTTGATTTTTCATTATTTGATATTTTTCAGAATTGCACAATTACTTTACTTATTTGAGTAAAATAATATTGTTTAATAATTATTTTTATCTGATTTTTGATAAAAAAAGACCCCGCACAAACTTTATGAAAATTGAATTTCGATCGAATTGGCTGAAAATTTGATATGTTGTAGATCTCAACCTGATAAAAAGTCTCCACAGTGCACAAGTATGACTTCCTATAATGAATTGTTTCATCTCTATGAGGTGTCATTTTTCTGAAGCTAATACTATAATATTTTATTTTCGACGAGTACGATTCCTATGTCATTATTTGCATTTTCTATTTATATTTTTAAGTAAAAAATTATAAAGATAATATTGACTTGATTGCTTTTCACAATTGAAGTGCTTGAATATTGTGAATTCTCTCGTCTCTCACAAATCGGTAAAATCAAGTTATTGACCTCGATACCTTTATATACTTTTATAACTTTTTTATAAGAAGCAATCAAGTCAATATTAAAACCTTATAATTTTTTTATTTAAAAATACACACAGAAATTGCAAATGACGTAGAAACTCGCGTACTCTTTGAAAATAAGATATTGTATTAAGATAAGTATTAGCCCGTTTTGAAAAATGACGGCTCGTAGAAGCCGTTGAATTGAAACGGGTAATTCATAATATGAGATCATGCCTATGGAGACCTTTTATTATCCCATCAGGACGACGAGATTTACAACATATCAAATTTTCACCCAATTTGATCGAAATTCAATTTCTGTAAGGTTTATAAGAGGAGGTCCTTTTATATTAAATTTTATTAAAGCATAGTAATCGTGTTATGGGTCGTTTGTTTTTAATCAAATAAGTTTAAGACATCATTTATCTTCCTAAAATAAATGTCGTCGAATTAAACATTTATTTGGGAATAAATAAACAAGATTGCGTGGATTATCTTGATTATGTTCAGAGATCTTAAGTTACAATAGCATTTTTTTCCTCTATAATTAACACATTATTCGCTGTTAATGATAAGAACGCTACTAGTTCCCTAAGTAAAGACGATGCAACACGTATATGTACCCTCCATTCGCAACACGTACACGCGAACCTTCCATTTGCGACACGAGCTTAACGACTTAAAGAGCTTAAAGAGAGTGTCCCACGGACATATCCAATGATCTTCATCGTCGTTGTATAATGGCGCACGACAGGTTTGGGTTAGAGGGACGATCTTTTCGAGTCGTAACATGCGAGACGAGCAAATCGATATGCGGGATCCGGATCTGGACGTTGGTGTACTATTTCCTTGCCCACTTATCGTGCAAAATGGCTTTTGAGCCTTCGAGCTGGCGCACGATCCAGTTGATTAAGATATGCGTCTTAATCAAGAAAATTGTATGACATATTTCCCTTTCAAAGTCATGAGCTGCGTCTACCGTTATAAAACTAGCGCGATAGAATAAAGTGGAATGTAGCCTGAGCCGTAATGCACGAGATCGATACGTGAGACATGGCTCAAAACGTGCCATCGCAAAAAGATCTCTGGTACACATCGTTAACGATAAAACCGCGTTTGCCACGATCGTCGTTGGCGCAAACGTAGTCTCGAACATACCGGTGATATGGAAAATTCACGTTATAGTTATATATACAGGCTTTTCGAATATAAAAAATTTTTAAATTTTAAAATTTTAGATTTTTCGGACAGATACATCTAAAGTTTTAACGCAACAGAATCGCTTCCGAAGTTTTCGTTTCGAAGGACTCGAACTTTGAAATTTCCGGTTCGATTGCTTGTAACTTACAAACTATCGGTGCTTTAATACTTTATATGCTCAGAAAGATCGTCTCTCCGAATACGCCACAGGATCTAATTCGTTAAAGCTTAATTAAAACTTTTCAAATTTTCTATTTATGAAGAATTAATTAATAATAGACACAAGTAATAGTGCATATTAATTAATAAGAATGATAATTAATAATAATGATAATGAGGTGAGATACTTTGGTGATAAAGAAACATCATAAAACTCCCTTTCGGCGCGAATTATACAATTATGAATTGAATAAGATGGCTAAGTAAAAAGAAAAAGCTATATGTCAAAGTTTCATATATATTCCACCTTTTTCCGGTATGCTCTCTTTGTCTCGTGCTCTCTTTTTATTCCCCTTGTACGCCCCTCGAGCATCCGGCTTTCACGTTCAAATAAAAAAACGAGAAGCTCCGGATGCAGCAACGATGATAAGAGTAAATCGACACAAGAAAGCTGAGTTTCACCGTTCGTGCATTTTACAAGGAAAGGTGCCGCAGGAAAGTGCCATATCGGCGAACCAATTTTTCCTTGCAAAATTGACCTGTGTGTTAATTTACACTTTATATCGCAGTTTAATTAATAATTCATTTAAAAAGTCGACTAAAAGAATTATATAGTTCAAAAATTATTTTGAGCTATAATAAGATTAGAAACAAAACTATTTTATGTGAAAACATCAAGTAAATATGATGTATGAGAAGAGCTACTTATACGGTCAAAGTTAAATGTTAAGCATGTATTAATGCATGTATATTTAATTCATGTTATTTTCAACTATAAAACACAGACAAAAAGTCTATTCTTATAGATTTTCGGATATTGTCTATTGAAAAACAATGTCGCCAGACAATTTTCATCAGGGCATTTAAAGTAGATAGTTTAATGTTTAAGTTTAATGTGCATAAAATATTTTTTTATACGATATTTAAATTTTTTTTATGAAAGAAATTAATGTGATATCGAAATTCTAATTGGAAGTCATGAATGTATTGTTCTTTAAGATACAATTTTTTAATTTCAATACCTTACTATTAACCACGTTACAAAGGATTTAGAGCCTCTTTCAAAAATGTTGAAAGAGGCTCTAAATCCTGAAAGTTATCTTAAAAGAAGAAAAGAGAGGAAAAGATGTGATACATCGAACTTCTGTTGAAACTACTACGAGAGCAACTGTCGATTAGTTTAATCAGAGATTGATGAAAGAGAACCTTAAATACAGAGTTTTGCCAAGATAATAACTTTCCTGCTTTTTACGATGAGGTCATAGGATATAACTATTTATAATTTGTTGACTATACATAATATAATTCGTCATGATATATTTAGCGAAATCAAACTTATACAATTTACTTATACAATTATACTTGACACAATGTGTTAATAATAAAGTCAAGTAGGTAAAAAAAGTTTATAAACTTATGTTCAAAATGTTTGATCGAAAGTTACAAACATTCAAAGATTTACAAGCAGAATTGTTTTTATAACTTAAAATTGCTTACTCACAATTAGAACAATCTTGATCTGTATATGGGTTTTATTAGTTATTATAATAAATGTTCGGAAATTTTGTTTTCTGTAAGATTGCAAACTTTCATTCGTGAAATTAATAACTTTCAAACATTTCTTTCGAATATTTCTGTAGAAATGATAGTAAATGCTATTTGAATACATTTTCAAAACTGGTTTTTTATTTCTATCAGATTTCATAAACCAAGTGTTTTGTGATGATTCTATAAACAGAAATCAAGAGGCATTAAATCTGGTGACTTGGAAGGTCAAATAATTGATCCGCTCACGTTCGCAACACTAAGAGAATTGTTGAAAAAATTTAAAGATGTTTTGTACATATTTCCAAAATGATAATAAAATTATGAAAAATTTACAGATTACTCTAAACATTTAAAATAATACACATTTAAAAATAATACGACAAATTTGGTGACGGTTTATTATCTGGATTATAAGTTATTTTAATAAATAAGTACTATTTTTTTAATCTGTGCTCTAACAAAAATGTATGGAAATATATTATAAAATGAATGATAAAAATCTCAACTTTTTAATATAAGTTCATGTCATGTTATTCTTATATATTGAATATTAATTTTTAGATTTGACTCTTCAACATAAAGTTTGAATATTCAACAAGATACTACAATAGACGAATTTCTGACTTCACTGAAAACAACTAATCTCTTTGAATCAAATGACTGTATGTATTCACTGAAGAAGATCCAAATAAGAGGATCGAAATGTCTGATTTAATTTTAATAATAAAGAAAATATATACACGAACACCTATGATATATGTATATCATCGACATAAGCGGGAAACTTGATATCTTAGCAAAATTCTGTATTTAAATCTTTCATAATAAGTAAGACATCAAAATAAAAAGAATGCATTACATAAGAGATAAACAATACATTCATAATTTCTGATTATAATTTCAAGATTACCTAACCTTTTTTTAAGAAAATTTCAAATATTACAAAAAAACTATTTTGGTATATTAAATCTCAATTATTTTGGAAACTTGGCGCGTTGGTAAAATTTAGCTTACGGCATCTAAAAATCTAAGAAAAATCAGAGAAATATCTTGTCTGATTCAAAATAAATTTTAAAAATATTTTTTTATAAACTAATATTTGAGTTGACAAAATTTGACTTACGATATTGTTTTAATATTCATAAATGTTTAAGTATATTCAAAAATGTACAAATATACAATATAAATGTACAAATAACTAAAAAATATTTTTTGTAAATTAATATTTACAAAAAAACCACAGTTGCCTGCGGTGGAAGAGAATTAAAATAAAAATGTATGATTCATGAACAAAATTAGCAAGATTTTCTGCCGTTTCGCAACACACAGCATGGTTTGGATTTTAATAGAGTTTTAATGTGATCATGAATGTCAAGAATCAACATATTGTATTATATGTTTCCCTCGTTTGTATTATCTCGCGCAAAAATTCTAAAACTTCTGCCTTACAAGGGCACAAAAGAGAAATAAAATTAAAACGCATGATGCCGTTGTGAAAAATGCTAAATTGTCTTGAATGAAGATTCTCACGTGATAACAAACCCCAATAAAACTCTAATAACTGTCGCGATATATAATGGAATTCACAATGAACACCAGCAAAAACCGACGTGACACTTTCTTGCAATTGCGATCGTAATTAAGGACAATGCACAAAAATTAAGATCAAGAAAACAGGCAGAAAACAGTTTACAAATGAGGACAATAATCATTTAGTGCACGACTGTTCTGAATAGAGTTGTACAGAGCGTTCTGCCACTTCCCTTTATGCGAATTCGTCATAATTTCACTCTTTTATTAAATTCTCTTTTAATTTTCTATTAAACTAATTCCGTCGTTCCTCAAATCAAGATCTTCTTTGAAGATAAAATACACTCGGAATTTATTACAAATCTTAAAAACAATTGTTAACTTTACTCTCAACTTTATTCTTGAAACTTAATTAGACAAAATATTGTATTTTTATCGCAAGCGATTATGAGATGAAAAAATTAAGAAACACCGAAATGCGGAAGAGAGAAATTTATTGATTTAATAAACATATAAATAGATACATAGAGAAGATAGAGACTTTGTAGTGTTTGTACATTTATCGCGAAAAATAAAAGTCTTAAGAAATTTCAGACTCAAATGTTTTTATTAAATTAAAATTCTATAAACTTGTATTAAAAGTAATCTTTTGAAATTTCGTTGTAAACTTTTTTTCTCATTGTCTTTAACGCACAATTTCAGCTTAAATAATATCAATCAAAGAAGATTATAAGTATACAAAGAACGGTGGATCGTTAATTTTTTAAGGGCGAGACTTATCGTACATTGTGATAACTCATGTTCAAGAGAAGTAGAGGGTGGAAAGATGTATCGATAAGTGGAATGAATGAAGTTTCATGAAGCGCTCGCTTCTTTTTACACTGAAGATGAAGAGGGAATAAATGGTAGGTATGTATTTTTTTCAGAGCATGACTTGCCATAATAAAAGTAAAAAACACTACAATGATGAGAGATGATTATGCATTAAAACAAATGTATTTCGGAAATACAGCCATGAAAAGCGGCCACATTTTCGAATCGAGTTTCCAAGTCCGTTAACGAGTTAAAATCAAATCTGTAAATATAAATTTTCCGTCGAACTCGCTCGAATGTTTATTTTCACCAATAAAATATCAAATTTGAAATTAAATCAAAAGATTAAATTTGAAGTTAAAATCGAAGGATTAAAAGCTATAATTAAATGGAATTGTATATTAATTGAAGCAATTGCGCAGAACCCGGAACATCTTGTCGATAATTCTCGATTATTGCATCTATGTTGCGCACTGCAGCATAGATGCAATAACCCCAGACACAACATACATTAATATTATCGTATACCTCGTGTACACGAACTCTGCCTTCACACTATATTTAACTTCGAAGGCGAACGACGAATAAAAAACGGCCCAGTAATTCTTTCTCCGATTCGTTAAAGCGTTCGTTTATACGGTAACTGCGAGAATTATGCAACGCCATTTCACGCGGTTTCACGGCGAAAAGAATATCGATCCACGAAACCGTTCTGAGAAAATCCTAGAGACTACATTTTATGCGCGTAACAATACAAGCCAATAGCACTTTGTAGATGTATTTTTTAAGTCACAAATTTGAAAAATTGAAGATTTTTTTATCGACGAGAAAACGCTATTAATAAAAAGACGACAATTATTAATTTATCTATATTTTTATGCAACATAAATGTGTATTATATATAGATAATATTTTATCATATTATATGTATATTAGATAAAATTGATAAATGTATTCGCAGCATGGAGACAGACAAACTTTGCGATAGTAACGCCAAAGTAAGTCTCTAAGGGTAATCGACCTCGAAATCGAATTGCCAGAGAGCATTCGCCGGCATATTTAGATACTAACCTACGACTGCGCGTTTATTTTTCTTCGGCGTATTACGTGACTTGGAGTTTCGTTGATCACATAATCGACGCTCGGCAGTAGATGCTATTAATCATTCAACTTACTACCGAATTTCTCCAACAAGTAACTAAAGAGCGGCTAAAAATAGGACTACAAGACTACCATAAAGATAACATGGATGTACAATAATTCAAATGTAGTTAAAAAATGTTAGAAATTTTTGATAATAAATTTGTGGAAAAAACATTGCTTTCACAATTTCTAAAAACAGAATATTTAAAAATTCATATAAAAATTCTCTATATCTATTTTTTAATTCGCCCGTTGGGCGACAACAGAAAAATTTATAGATAATTAAACTCATAAAAGAATAAAAACCCCGATTAAAATAATTCACATTGTACATGTGATGTATAGAATTTACAATGCATATAACATGCATACCAAGTTAAATATTTATATAATTATTATAAATTAAATCCTTGTTGATACATTGTATTATTGACTTATCTCAAAATCTCTGTTATCTTATATTGAAAAAAATATGTTATATTATGTGCATGATAAGTATATTTAAGGATGTATTTAAAAAAAAAATTAAAAAATATAAAAAAATTACAATTTTTTAAATGTTATATTTAAAAATAGTACAAAAAGTTTGGCGACGATTTAGAATCTGGATCAAAAATTGTTTCAATAAAAAATAAATATATTTTTAGAAATAATTAAGATAAAATTTAAAAAATTTTATTTAAACTGCATTATTAAATATAAATGTTGGTCCTGTTAAACTGTTCTATGAATATATAACATTCATTTTTACACGCGGAAAGTTTAAATTTCCAACTCTAGTCACACCTTGCAGAGACTATGTGCCTGATCCTTAAGAAATATATGATATTCTTTCATGATATCGCTTCCTTACATTAAAAGAGACATAAAAAAATGAGATTTTTCATAAAAAATTCGTCATAATTCAAAAAGGGTGTTTTTTTAAGGATGGTTTTTGTGAAGTGAAAATAACAAAAATATTTGATCAACACTAAAAATATATATAATATATTCCTTTTGTTAATATGATTTAATTATATAGTTAATAATCTTTTATCAATTTAAAAAATAGTTCTTTCCTGAAAAATTTAATTTTTTGTGTTGTGTCACTTTTGAAATAAGGAAATAATGTGTATTATACAATATATAGTTTCAGATATTCTATATTCCATATAAATGTAGAGGAAAACATATTATATAAGGAAAGAGAAAAATTCTTACTATTATCATCGCACATTTAACACTAATTGCTGTCTTAATTTGCGTATTATGTTGAACGTAATTCTCATTATTTAATTAAATAAGACTGCGTACAAGCATCATATTTAACATTAAATCTGACACTAAATGGCAGGAAGATAAGCGGGGGTAAACTTGCAATTTGTCGAATGCAATTTGCTCAAGGAAACTAAGATTTGAAAATGGCTAATGAGAGCAATAAATACAATCCAATGGAAAAGTTTGCCTGCGCGAAAGTCACATGTCGACTCAAGGAGCAATTCTCAAAAGTAAAACTTTGCAATAAAAGTGGAAATTAGAATGCTTTCTAATTATTAGGTTGAAAAGCTTCTTAATTAGCAAAAAATACAATACATAATCAGACTTTTAAAATCGCAAACCTAACAACAATGACATTAATAATAACGTCAAAAAGTAAAGTTAACATTATTTTGATGATATACTTGTGTATCCATATTTCTACCAATCTGGATTAACTTTAAATTTCAATCTTACTGTCAGTATATAAGTCATTTTTTTTTATCTTTTTCCAGTTCTAAGAATTACAAAAACATAAAGAAATCGAAATAAATTAAATCGAGATTAAAGTTAATCTACATTGAAAGATACGAGCAATAATGGGAGAAAAATATTGATTATCACGAAATAAAAGAAAGTACTCGAAAGTAATCAGTCAAAACACGAGATCAGTCAAGCGATTTTAACATTTTAAAAAATATCATCGAGCAGACGCTGTTATTGACGATTAGAAAGTTCAGGGCAATTGGTAAGTTTTCTAGAGCTTGGTAAACCGCCCGTTCCATCTTTCAAAGTACACAACATTAGGGAAAGAAAGCGGCGCGAAGGGGGTGAAAGTCGCGCGTGGTAGCGCGCGCGAACGGCGTTCGTTGAACCCTCTTACCTTAACATCCCCTCGCGCCGGGGCGACGGCAGCACGCAGCCAGCACGTACGTCCCCGCGCCGCGTTGCATCGCCGCCCTTCCTTCCTTCCGACCCCCGCAGACGCCGTAGCGATGCGATGAGATACCCTCCTCACCCGCAGTTAACCCGGTCCGGGGTATTCAAGGCGCACACGGGACGCGAGGCGAGTCGTCGCGCGATAACATAACTCCACGCGAGAGAGGGTTTACACTCCTCCGCGATCGCGGCGTCACACGGATGTCGCGCACGCGAACGTGATCGGCGGCGGCCACCCCCCGGCGTGTGGAATTGTGTGGATGCCGGCGTTTTGCAAAAACGTGGACGGGAGGACGGGGGCGGGGAGGGGGAGAGGGAGT
>NW_012130099.1:945537-950182 GCF_000143395.1 Atta cephalotes | reverse complement strand
ATTTCCCAGCGGAATTCCTCCGCTCTGGAAAGATGGAATCAGCCGCAAACATTCGCATTATAACACGTTTTGCTCGTCCTTCTACAAACGAATCAACTTATCGTCACCACGGATTAATCCCTCCCAAACAACAATTTTTGCAATGCTTTCTCACCCTCTTGAAATTGCTCGTAATATCGCTATAATTCTTCTTTATTAACTTGCTATATAGGCCTGAGTGGGACAATTTTGTCGTTACGATAAGCAGCCGAGCCCATTCTTAACCGAATTATAAACGGCATATCGTCTTTAACTCATATCTGTTACTGTAACTACAAAAGTGTTGCAATGGAAATGAGAGAAGTTGCTACTCATAAAAAAATTTATTAATTATGTACTTCTCAAAATATACGACATCTCCATTGAAGATCTAGCATAAAAATAATTTAAAACTAAAATAAATATGTCAGAAAAAAGAAAGAAAATATCATTTGATTACTATATTCTATTCTCGTTGAAACGGAAATGGAAACCATCTATATGCTTTTATAACAATTGATTGTAGTAGGTTAAATAATTTTTTACATCATACTCATAGAATTTTTCTTTTTGTATCACCTCTTCAATCGAGACAATTTTTAAATTTTTGATAAATTAAAATCAATCCTATACATAAAAGAGTTTCGATTAAAATACTTTTCATTAACGATAAAATAAATAAATTGCACAATAAAACAATATTGATTATTATTTACGATTAAAAATAGTTTACGATTAGAAATAATAAATGATAGATATTATTATACTTTTGTACTTCAACAATTTCTGAGATCGTTGAAAAAATGCGTTAATTGCTTATGAGACTTTTTCAATTTTTATGACAGCTTTTCACGTGACAGTTTTTTTGTCGCAAAACTTCTACGTCAGCAGACAAATTCGTCGACGCAGATTCTCGTGAAGCAAGAGTTGTTACATTTTTACAAGTTGACACACCCTCGTGTAAATTTAACGCGTACGTATAAATTTAACGAACACTTTTATTATAATATCTTCATGACTACCTATCTAGATTTACCTACTAAGAGGGTTACCTTGTTATTATATTTATAAAAGTTTAGGTTTATTTGTATAAAAAAAAATAAGATCATCAATTGTATCTCTTTATATATGGATTCTGCATATAGAAGTAGATAGATTAATACAATAAAGAATTAAGGAAGGAAAAGTTATGGAAGGATTGAGTAATGGAAGAATATTTTACGAGATATTTTATATTTTACGTCACTATATGTTGGAATAAAATAGCTTGTAAAATATGTACTTACTATTCGATCACTTTTCTCTAACATTTATCGGCAAAAGGTCTGTTAAAAGGTCTGAATTTATATAAAAAAGCTTTATAGGATTCTACAGAAAAAAATTAACCTTCTTAAAATTTTTCCACGAAGTGGAAAAATTGTGCGAGGAAGATTCCTATTAGTTCTAATAAGATTTATTTCTTCGAAACAAACAGTTTCTTTTCAAATAAAATAAAAGCATCTGAGATAATTAAAATAAAAAGGTAAAAAAATCTAATTAATTACCAAGAGTCCTGTATTCGATCAAAGCAGCATCTTGTTGTTAGTGTTTGAATATATTTAGTGTGAATTTATACAATCTGATTATTCATAGAAATATTTATATTAGAAATATTTAAGCACTAAGATCCTACTTTGGCCAAATATAGGACTTTTCGTATTTAATTAGATTTATTCATCGGTTTGAATAAAAAAATCTAGAAAAGGTCTTTTATACTTGTCATATCATATCCTTTTTTCACGAACAATACAGCGTATTGACGTGTTTGACTAATCGCCAACTTAGTAGCCCATCGAGTTTTTAAAATAGGCCACTGGACAGCTCGGAGTGGCCACCCCTGCAAACGATATCGCGATATCGCGCGCTTCTAACGACCACCTCTCCTCGTCGTCGACGTCGTCGTCGACGCGTCATCACGAACGTCGCCGCTGCCGTATGCGCGCGCGATTTGCCAGGTCGTCATGACGACGTAAACTCAAAAATACAAGCTTGACGGAATAGATTATTGCACGTTACGTAGTTGGAGTCGTAGCTAAAGTCATATCTAAAGGCATACGGACAACAACGCGTTGCCGGATGGAATCGACGTGAACTATCTCTGCGATATTCTCTCTTTAACACTAAAGTTCCAATAATTAATTATAGTTTAATCTGGCTCTACATTTGTTATAAAGGAACATTTTAATTTTCAAAATGCTTTAATTTTCCTTTTATGTCTATATTGAAAAAAAATTTGCAACTATATTGTACGGTAAAATAGTTATAATTCATAGCTCGATTTTTATAGCCATCATTGCTAATGTTATAATAATAATGATTATTTGTTTACAATATAATCTTATATATAAAAAATATATAGTTAAACCCAAAAATAATTATATTAATAAAAACAAAATAGAAGAAGACTATAATATTATTATTTTCGCAGGCAATTTGTATATAAGAACTACAAATATAATTATTATTATTGACATTAAAACATATTTATAACAACTATAAAAACAGAGTTTCTAATCATAATTATTGTATCATTCAATAATAGTCACAAATATCAAATATTTTTCTCTCACAGTTAGTACTTATAAATTATTATATACTGTTCTAATAAAATAAGTAGTATATATATATCACAATTAATTAGCAAAAAAGTTGTTTAATTTCAATTCAATCTCTTAAGAGGATGAGATAAAATAATTTTTTAATTTTCATAATTTTCAAATTTTCATAATTTTCCCATTTTTTTAAAATATAACTAAAAGATTTTAGGCACTTTTACCAAAAAATCGCTCCCAAATTAATAAAAGGAAATACTTAAACAAATTTTATTTTGTTTCATATCTATAAACGATAATTATAATTGCAAATATATAGAGTCATCAAGTTACAATAAAGTTCCGATATAAATTTGTAGCTTCAACTTCAAATATATATAATCTTACTTTTCGCTATTTTCACGAATGCTAAAGAAAATTCGACACATCTTCGTAATTACAAGACAAGTGAGGAAACCTAACGACGTGGCCATCATTGGTCGAAAAAAGCAAACTCAGTGAGCCGAGAACATGAAAACTTTCGACAGTTCTTAGAAAGATATACGAATGCGAGAAACTGCAAGAAGAAAAATGAAAAAAACGCCGCTTTTTTTCTTCAGATGAACCGGAAAATTCTTCCTCGAGAAAAGCACAAATTAAATTGTTATAAAAAAATGCACAGAATCGCCAAGAGAACACACTCCGTCAGCTGCAGGCATTTCGAGAAATATATTAAAATCGATTTTGCTTTAGGAAAAATTTTTAAAGTTCACAAAGTGATTTCTAATGCACGCCAATTAATCATGGAGTTATTTGACTATAAACTATGTATTGCAGTTATTATTAAAACATTTTTGTAATTATTTGTTTTAAAAATATATAAAATGATTTCAGATATAAAAATAAAGTTTTAATCATGTAATTTTTTTTTAAATAATTTTTCTTTATTACTGTTTTTATCTTGCATTTTTATTTATAATAAAAGTGTAAAAAAAGATATTTAATTTTATAAAAAGATATTTGCTTTTATTTTATTTGTTGTACAATTTTTTCTGCTATATTACATACGTTGATATCTCAGATGAAGATCTTGATTTTATTGTGAGATTATGTTATCGCTAACACATCCCTATTTCCGACGTTAAACCTTCGACGGATATGTCGGATATCGGTTCTCTTTTGAATGTAATAAATTAGCAGGTGTAAATTTAAGTCAGACTTGCGAGGTGACGGTAAGTCACGCATGTATACCGGCGGTTTGATGTTATCGTGTTACATTTCATAAGACTGGATCATATCATGTATATTTACTAGCAACTAGCATGCTAACTAGACCGCTGCTAAAAAGCGTTACAATTAAGATGATTTAACAAGTTTTTCAGACTACAATGTGAAAAATACAGAATAACGTCGTTATCTTCATTTAATAGAAGTTTTATCAAAATTCTTTGATTAATTTCATGTAGACTTTTCCGTTAACGGATTTTGATCAAACATCATTTATTCTTTTATTTTCTTCGAGACTTTTTCGTGTCGATATACATCAAAGCCTTCAAATTAATCTTATCAAAGCTAATTTAACTTCTTTAATTAAAACGTTTACTAAAAAAATTATTATTAATTGGAATTAAGAATTCAAGAACTAACACATACTCGGAATAAAAATGGAAGAATCCTAATCTAAACTTTAAAAAATTAATACGTAGAAAATAACTTGCATTTAAAATCCAATAATATCACTAGAGAATTATCTACAACTTCAAATATTAATTTGAATAAAAAAATTTATTTTTGTAATATATTCAAAAATTAATTTTTCTAGAATAAAAATTTGATGATAACGAGATTTATTATTAACTTTTTTTAATATTACATATCCTAATTGAATATGTAACATATCACGGTAGTTTTATTAGAGATAATAAAATACAATACAGTATATTAAATTTAACATTACATTCATCATTTCACTAGAGAGCATTATTAATTTCTAACAACGATATATATTATAGTGACATATATATATATATATATATATATATATATATATATATATA
>NW_012130099.1:938064-941059 GCF_000143395.1 Atta cephalotes | reverse complement strand
AAGGATTAAAGTTAACTTAAATTGAGTGTAATGCGATATTAAAATTTAACAGTGTATGCACAATAAATTCCGCAATTCAGAATTAAGTTTATCCTAATCACAACTTATCCATTTTAAGGCAACGGATGTATGTTATATATACATTTATCAGTTAATTCTTATTGAATTGATTCATATACGCATTTAAATATATGTATGGTATATTAATAAAATTATTACACATCCGTTGCCTCAATAAAAACATTAATTCATCACTCACCAACCGATGCGCAACAGTGGAGTTAAATCTGCGACATCGCTACGATGATTCTGTAATAAATAAATTAAAGTTCAAATTAAAACGGAGTAAAGAAATAATCATTTAACTTTAAAAAATAATTGCTATACGAACGCATGTAATTTGCTAAAAAATAATCATGCAATTTTGGAAATATAATTTTTGTAAGCATTGAATTTTTTGTATCCATTATTTAATTAGATATAAAACAATTATATAATATGCTCTAAAATAATTATATATTTTTTCTAAAATAATTACCTATATGTTTTCTAAAGAAGATCTTAGCAAAAATAAATTTGTTAAAAATTTTAAAGTAATTTAAATAATAAAATTTTTTCTTCTTCAGAGAACATGTATAATTATCTTAAAAAATATATATAATTATTATTTTATCTAAATTTTGAGTAACTTTTCTTTTATCTAAATTAGATAAAAGGAGAGTTATTTAAAAATTACAGAGTTACTTACAAATTTTATACAAATTTATTTTTACTAAGATCTTAAGAAACAAATACATAATTGTTTTAGAGAATATATACAATTACTTTAGAGAATATATAATTATTTTATAGAATTATTTGATAGAATATAAAATTATTTAAATCATTCTATTTAATAATGATTTAAAAATATTCATTTTTAAATCAATGTCAAATTAAATGATTTAAAAACAAGTAAGAAGGTTAATTTTACACACATAAAACACAAATAAAAAATAATATTTACCGCAAGATTGCTCCACCGGTGCCTGATGTCTCTTCCAGACCTCCTCCTCCTCTCAGAATATGATTAACATCTCGCACAGGACACTCGCGTAAAACACTCGCGAATAATAAAATATAATATCGCGCGCGGACTATAACTTGAGTCCGATAACTTGAACGGCACTCCCGAAACGCACGACGCGACGAACCGGCTGCGGTTCGTTCAATTTTAAATCGGCGGGGAGGGCGGCGTTAGCTTTCTCGTTTGGATTTTTACACAAAGAGAACGATTTTACTCAATATCTAAAAATTTATCTAGCTATATATTCAGACACATCCGAAAATTTTTAAATGCTCGAGAAAAACCATTCTTTTCGTGTAAATATCCTCTGAGCCCTCTCATCACGTCAAGGTATACCCGTGAGAGGGAAGATCATCTGAAAAATGTAATACATATAGCTATTATCTACATTATGCAATCGGTTAACTTTTAGAAACGAATGTCATGTCTGCAATTCGTTATCATTGCGAAATAAAATCAGAGCAGATAAAAATCTTTTATTTTTAAGGATGAATCTTTTATTTAGACATAAATGTTTAGAATCTAGAATGAAATAAGCTACAGATTAATAAAAAAGAAAAATGTTTCTTTTATTACTGATAAATAATTATATTAATTTTCCTAAACGGATCTCTGTGTAGGATCGAAAGGTGCTCGAAAAAGTTTATTAATTATTAAACCATATTCATTGTAAAAGCAGGAATTGCGATTCTTTTGTACGATAATATTCATATTAACATCGCTTTTTTTTATGACTCGTGTGTGATACCCTTCGTATAGACAAGTAGCCGAGTCGCGTGCCGCTCTTCTTTACATTTCTTTTGAAAAGTATAATCGCGAAAAATGCTAGATATAATACACAAGTTTTATTTCATGAATATTCACATAATACGATTGCTAGTATAATTAATTATTCATAAAGCTTCGTATTATATTAGGTGGAAAAAGTGCGTAGCGTTTTTCCCGTTACATCTAACGGGAAAAACGCCACGAACTTTTTTCTACACCTAATATTTAGCATTTTTTGCGATTTTCAAAATAGAATGTAAAGAAGAGCGGCACGCAATATAACAGGCTACCTGCCTGTTCGAGCTTCGGTAAGACAATGACTGTACGGTAACTACGCATAAACATGACGCGCCACTCCGTGCCATCCCCACTTCAAGGTCGCGCGCCGCTCGTCTAACTGTCGAAATATTATGCGTATTAAAAAATTAATAAAATATTTTACTCGTTTTAATATTCTTCGATGAATATTACACGATGAATATTATACGATTTACGTTTTATTTTTTGAATTCATTACGCACATAACTCATCTAAATCTTAGGTCGGTATTCATATTCAGTGTCAGAACTTATATTCAAGATCGTTTTAAGTACAATTTTAAGAAGTCACGAATCAGAAATATTAGTGTCTTAAGACATTACTTAAGACTGTCTTGAAATAAGAACGGAGTATGAATACCGTTCTTAGATATCTCTGTAAATGTATAACATGAATTTTATTTATACCCATTATTATATTTAGTCCAAAATGTTTTATAATTTAAAAAATTTGTTTGCATTTATATAATGAATGTATAACTTATTATTCAGCTTTATTTGAATGTAAATCATCAAAGAGAGTAATAAAGATTGAGATATAACTCTTAGTACACACCTTAGTTTTGAGCAACGTTACTACTTGGGCATCCTTAACGTAATCAATCGTCAATTCGCGTTCGTGAATATTTAATTTTCGTAGATTAATGTGCGACGCCCGGAACGATCGTACCACACGTGTGTCTCCCTCCGCGCTCGCCGAGCGAATGCCGAAGTGATGACGTAGTCAACTACTGAGCCACTCCCCCTTCGCTTTCGTCACATGTTTTTCGGCCGGGCGCCGTTTATTGCGTATGAAAAATATTAACGATTTATTCAATTATACGCATTTTGATAAACGAATATT
>NW_012130099.1:917536-932120 GCF_000143395.1 Atta cephalotes | reverse complement strand
AATTTAATTTTCATTTAATAAAATTGTCTTATTATTTAATACAAGTAAAAACAGACAAATGTCTAACAATAAATCATTATCTTTGCTAATAGAAATAGATTTCTTGCTATTTCTCGTACAACGATCATAAGAAATTAAATAACATTTTCTAAAAATTCAATTGCGTTGTAACTGAATGATAATATAATGAATAGCAAAGATTCTGAAAAATAAATCAGATATAAAGATGCCTATGAGATATGATGAGGTCACCATACAGATTATTCCAAGAGTTTTTCATTTAACTTGACAATTAATATAAATAAGCTCTTGGATACATAAAGACACATAGATAGAAAGAATAGCAAAGAAACCAGCATTAATTCGTTGATGCAATTTAAAATTTGATGTTTATGTTATTTATACGACAAATATGTTCTTAAGTATTAAACATTTATATTGATAAGAATCGAAATTGATGATCGAATCGACATTTTATGTTTTAACTAATAAATTTATCACACACGACTAACTAGTGTTGGCTCTCATAGGTATTTTTATACCTGAATGATAATATAACGAACGAATTAACTCACCGATCGATACTGTCGTTGCCTTCGGCTTGACTCCATCCTTGTCCGGTACATTCATTCGCGTGGATCAATCGGAGAAAATGCGGCTAATTAGAATTGAGCGCACTAATTAACGCGACATGACACTCGTTCGTCATCTCTGTACTGCATTCTCGACGCTTGTTCTCTACTCGCGACGTACTTTGAACGAGTAAATGACTCGAAACAATACGCGCGCGACACTGATCCAGACTTTCGTTACGCACGCGAGGTATAGCACTGTGACGTTGGTTACGTTCGAACCGCACGGCGGCAACTTCGCGTTGGTACGCGAGTCGTCGGTCGCCGCATTGCCATATGGCGCGAGATATATCGATAACTACAAACCAAGACTATAACATTAGAAAACTCGTTGCTAATTGCTAATTAATTACTAATCTCTAGAGACAGAATAAAACGTCCTGACACATCGCTCGTTAGTTTATATTAATAATTATTTGAAATTTTTAATTTTAAATATCAAAATAATGAAATTTAATATTAAATAAAATATTTTAATATTACTAAAAAAAATTAAAAACTTAACATCCAAAATATTAAAAAAATAATAAAATATTAAATATTAACATTAAACAAAATTTAATGTTAAGGTATAAAATAAATCTGAAATTTCTCTTTCTGTAATATTTACAAATGTTAGAATAAGGCTCGGTTTTTCATTATCTGATTAACTAGTTAAGCTTAACTTAAGTTTTGTCCAATGGGCTTTATTTTATGATGATGGATGAAGATAATGAAAAATCGAATCTAAGATAGTAGAATTTTAACACATGGTATAATTTCAAAGGAAATTAAAATTTGAATTCAATTTTTGAAGTTTGATAAACCTGATTATCAAACTGCCTGGAAGGTTCTAAAGGATATTATCAAATAGAAAAGAATAAAACTTGTGAAAAGTTCAAAAATTGGATTCAAATCTTATTTCATTTAAAATCATTATTTTTAAAAATGTACATTCATATTTGTCATTTACACATTTTTTAATGTATTTTCGCGGAATCGAAAGTGATACCTAATCGCGATTACATTGTTGAATCATTATGAATTAAAAATAACCAATTACTACGACGATATAACGAATGAATCGACACTTTGATCAATATGCCTCTGAATACTCAACCGACTCCATTGTCAAAATAAATGTATTCCTGTCGATCTTGTCAACTGGAAAAACACGATTAATTAAAATTGCTAATTTTCACGTTACACATGATACGACATTCGCCTGTCACTTCTCACAGCACTTTCAACATTTGTCGCATATATAACGCTCTTTGACGAATAAATTAAGCGAAGTGACGAGTGCACGGCACTCTCATTTAGATGCGATGTACTGCGATGTTAGTCGTATTCAAACACAACAATTTCGTATCACTATACTATCAGTATACTATCAGTATCGCAATGCGATATATGTATACTGATTGTGAATCATAAATCAAAATCGTTTAAAATATGGTTGATTACTAATTTTTAAATTCTAAACTGTAATATAGCGTTGCGTTTAAAGTGATTAGCGTCTTTGCGGTTCAGAAGAGAATTAGTTATAATTATTTTCTGTATATATGTATACAAAGATGTTTCAAACTGCTTTTACATTCATTAATGGCAGATTTCTGAAAATTCTAATACCAAAATGCTGAAGTCATAATAACTTTTAAATAAAAAATTCATAAACACATCCGTAAATAAAATTAGATTAACATGTGAATAGCGTAAATGATTAGAATTAATATTAAGATATGTATAGTTGATCACAGAAAGGTTATTGCAACACTTTTTTTTAAATGAATTTCAAAATGCGGTTTTCTCACCGAGGGATTTTACTTATGGATCTAACCATTTACGTTTGATTGCTCTACGCCCAAATCTGAGTTAATAAAAAAAAAGTGTTACAACTTTTTTGTAACTGGTTGTACATTACCGGAAATTTAAATTACAATATTAAGAAAGAAATTTCATTTTGACAAAGCCAAATTTATAGGTACTTTGAAGGAAACGATGAGAATAAATGGTTAAGGTTCAAAAGATTAAATACAATTTGTTGCAAAATATTAAATTTTGGGACAATATTTTATAATTTAATATCGAGTGCTTGAATACAAGTCCTAATTTTTATTGACAACGTATTGTACAGATGTCTAATATTATCTTGTGATATGCAGTATTCCAAGTTCGTTCCATTTGTCACGAGACAGAGGAATAAGATTTAAACATGGTATCTGCATCCTTCATGAGTTAACCCTTTAAAGAGAACTTTCAAAGAAACTTGAAAGAGATCTTGTTTTCTAAAAATTTTTGAAATCGCTGATTCTGATCTCAGCACATTAAAATTTAAATTTCAAGAAATAATTTGATTAAGTGAATCTTGGTTTTAGAAAGTTCTTGATATAGCTAAGACTTAATGTAACTTGAAAATAACAAATTTCAAATGCTAGAATAATAATCTCCAGTGAAAGACATATCTAATAAAGAACTGTCACAGAGTTTATAATCAGAATTTCAAAGCCAGTTTAGAAATCAGTTTGAACTGTTTATGTAGCACTGATTTCAAATAAATCAAAGTTGAAAATTTGATATTACTTAAAAATTCTCTAAAAATTTTATGTGATAATTAGATAATTTTTAAAAAAATTCTGTCCGTTTTTTATTAGATTTATTCTTTCGAATTTTTATTTTTGACCTTAGATTTGAATGAAGCATTATCAAATTACATTTCATAAGTCAAGTTTCATAAAAATGATGCATAATATTGCATAACTTTGAGATATCTTTCAAAATTCTTTATGAAATATCTTAAAGATATTTCTATAGAATTCTTAAAGAGATCTTGAAGTTATTGAATCATATACAACGCGTCAAAAGGCCATAGAGAGTATCGTGAGAAGTGAGCCGAGTTATCGTCATAATGTGTTAATTAGTACGCAATTTCAATTAACGTGCCTCCCTGATCTGTCTGATCAACAAGAACGAATGTCCAATTTGACAATGGAGAATGTCCAATTAGAAATACATCGATCAGCGAGTCAATTTACCTATTATATTGTAGCAACTAACTAATTGCTTATTTATTTTATTCGCAGTCCTTATAATCAAATCATATTACTTTTTTATTCTTTGCGAGAAATACATGCATGTACGCGCCCGAGTACGCACACACTCACATGTGTCAAAACATCAAATTTGGTAATAAATAAACGCATATTCTTTGTTTTTTTAATTTTTTTCTTACTCTTAAATTTCTTATCACAGTTGTCGGAAAATTTCCGATTTCAATGCTAAATAAAAAATTCAGACATTTTCCAAGACAGATTCAGACAAAAGAATTGCTAATAAGTTATCTGAATATTTCTAATTTTGGTGTCTGAATATTTATACTTCGTTTAAAGTAATTAAAATTTCAAGTTTGTTTGTAAAACTTTAAATTGCTTATTATTAGTCTTTAGCAACAGAATAACATTGAAAAATTTGACTAAAGAAAGCAAAAAACATCCACGCATCGAGTTATAAAATCAATCTGTCCGACTTTTAAACATTGCTGCTTTCAAATATATTGTTTAATTTTTTAAACACTAATTCTACATATTTATAGAAACTATTTTGATAATTAAGATAGATTATGTAAAATTATTTTCAGGAACCCAGATTTGACAGACAAAAATGTGTCCGAATTTTTAGGCAATTTTTAGGCAGCGATAAAGCTTGTAGCTCTATGATTATTACTTCTACAGTGTTAGTAATAATAATCTTATCTGTATAGTAATTATCTCAAACATAAAAAAATTCTATTGTAATGATAATTTCAAATACTATAATATAGTAAAATATCAAGATATAAATGGTAAATAAAATAAATTTTTTTGTTCAATAAATGTAATTGCAATTATAATGAATATATTATAACAATTTCTTAACATTCGCTTACTATTTATAGGATGATAATAATAATTGTATTAAGAAAAACTAAAAAGTTTTAAGTATGACTAGTATTATATATTTGCATAGTTAAAACAACTACATAAATATATATAATTGTAAAAATGATTATAAATTGTAATAATTGTAATAATTAAATTAGAGTAATTGCAACCACTTTTATCTCTCACAGTCAGTAATACAATACAGAATGTATCGCCCTTGTTACACGTTATGTATGAAGATCTGTTACTAGCAATTTATATACGCATAGCACGAAATATAGATAGTTAATCATCGATCATTAAAAGGGATGCATGTTGGTACGCAGCATATGGCTTAATCATTTGTGCTGAGAGCCATGAAAGGCTATAGAGAGTCATGGAGGGTTAACATGACAAAAATAAATCTGACTTTTAATATGATTTGTTTCTTAAATATAAAAATTTGTACATTATTATGAAAGGTATAAGATCTGAGAAAATTAATTCTGTACCTCTATTTCGGAAAAAAAATTCGCAAAGTTGTGTGCGTGTAATGAAAGAAACTAATTATATATATTTATATATATATATATATATGCTCATTTTTGTGAGTAATTTATTATTTAATTTAATAACTTTAATATTTTTAGTAAAAACAGATAAACAATGGAAAGCGAACATGGTTATTGATTTATTATTTTCATATAATTACTTAATATCAGTTTTTATATTTATGAAATACGACTTACAATTAGAGGTATTCATATATACGTTCGTTACATAAATATATCGCTTCACAAAAAACTAAGCGCCTAAGAGACGTTTAACAAAGTATCCTGGAAAAGCATAAATTCCGCATGCTACTAAAAGCACAAATAGTGTACATGTAAGACAGTATATTATTCGCCATCTATAATAGCGACAAACGACGAAACGAAACGCTCTCCATGGATTACGGAACCAAGAGAATGAAGTATCAGGCCGTCTGTAAATCACAATACAATGCCATAATAATAATAATTCTCAATAATAACCAATAATTGGAAATATTGAATATAGAAGAGGGTTAATGTTATCAAAATAGAATATTATTAAGGAAACGATATTTAAAAGCATTTAATTTTAATCTTTGTATTAAACTTAATGTTTAATTATAATTCAAGTAAGCGTAAGGATATAAATAAAAATAAAATTAGAGTGAGAAGAGACGAACTTCGGAGGTGGAAGATTTTGAGGTGGATTCCTTCCTCGGCCGGCCGGTTGATTATCTGCATCTATTGCTTTCAACATGTATATTTCCATTTCAATTTTACCCTGCAGTGAAAGAGGATATATATATATATATATTATGCGATGAAATATTATCTAATAATTTTAAGTCTGTTTTCTATTGCTACACTTTCTGAACTAGTACACATAGTGCAATAAGTTAAAGTGAAACAAATATATGTTTGTTTCACTTCAACTTATTGCAGCGGTTCAAATTGCAGCAATAAAAAGCAGATCTAAAATTATTATCTAAGATTATTATTATTTTCATCTTTCTTCAGAATAGTCCTCATCTAATTATGCACATTGATATACGTATATAATTATACATATTTATTTTATTTTATAATTTAACTAAAACTTTTGTAGTTTTGTAACATTTTACCGCTTGAACATATCTACCGCTGTCAATATCACGCATAAAAGGCCACCAAGCTTTAGTCCGACTAACTTTGAATAAATTTATTGTAGGTAATTGGGGTTCGAGTAATTTCAGCGTACAGTTTTTGGAGTTTGAACTTCCACGCGGCATTCTGGACAGGTCTAATGTCAACTCTCCTGCAATACGTTGATTTATCGAAAGTATTGTAACATTTATACAATATGATACTTCAATTAATTATAAGCTTGGTATAATTTATTTTTCCAGACACGTAAATAATTTTTGTTTCACGAAATACATTTTTCTCTTTACGCGCAAAATTTTTTATTTACATTGCAAACATAAATAAAAAATTGTTCTACAATTTATACAAACTGAATTTACATATGTATCCGAGTTGATTTAAAAATAATTGAGTATAAAGTGAATTATGTGATTGTTTTGTATCGAGTATTTTATCAAGTATTGTATCGCATGCGAGATTCATTTAGTTTAATTTCGACTATCATCAATCGATATTTTAAACATTACACAACTATATTGAAATAAATTGATGGCTATTTTACCTATAAAATCATCCGAAGAAAAATGATCACTGTCCCAGACTTGTAAATGAAGCTTGCAAGGCAACTTCTCCTCGATTTCATTTTTAGCGAATATAAACATTCTTCTGCGAACTATCATGACATTCTCGCCTTTCGAATATGTGATGCGAAATACGAATCTCCAGTTAAAGTTACCTTCACCGGTAAGAGAGTTGTAGTGGACGTCAGTTTTTTGATAATCCTCATATTGAATCCATCTACGCATATATTATTTCGAATATATAGAGAACTTAGCAATAGCGAATCGATCGATTGTCTCTACCGTAAAATCAGTTATTTTATTGCATTAAAATGAAAATTGATATTACAATTAATATTACAAATAATTGATTAAAAATTAAATTATTGTTGGAGATGAAAAATAATGGTAAAATAATTTTCAAAAAGAATTAATTTTTTAAGCTTATATAAAAGTTATCACCATTTTTTAAAATGAAATTTATATATAATTTTTTTATGTAATATGATTTCTTCAATTATTATGCATATAAAAGTACTAAAAGTACTAAAAGTAGAAATATCGAAATATCAGTAGTCTATAAGATATTTTGTGCTTTATTTTAGAATATTCTGACATGAAATATAGAATATCTTATAAATTATTCATTTTTAGATGTTAGATTTCATTTGATTTACAAAATTACTTTTTCAAAAATTAATTTTATCATTATTTGTGCCTCATTAGACTACTCTTGTCTGAAAAACGTTTTTTTTCCGTATCTTCTTTATTTTTCGAGATATTTGAACCATTATGTTTGAAAATTTTAACCCTATATATTTGATACAATAATAAAATTAAAGACAAATTTATTCGAAAACTATATAGAATTAAAGCGGAAGAATCAATACATACAGATAATTTAAATTACATTTTACTTACGATATCCTAAATTAAAATTTATGAATTGAAAATGAAAAATTTAAAGCGAGATATATTCGAATTCACAAAAATTGTCTTCAATATTACCTGTAAATATCACAAGATAATTTCCACCTTTGATTTTAGATTTTTGCTCCAATTTAAATTACTTGAAATATCTATATTAAATATGGCCGAAAATACACTTATAAATTGTTAATCAGGAGAGCTAATTAATCGCGAGCAATAATGTGATATTTGATCGAATTCTCGGATGTCATTCCAATGCTTCTTTTATTATATGTAATCGTTAAATTTAATGAAAGACCCATCGATCTTATACGTTTGGTAACATACCCTTTGACATAAATGTCAGAGCATTTTTCTCCGGTGAGGAATTGGCTCTCAATCAATGGCACGTCTTCGGTATTCCAAACAATAACGCGAACTTCATATTCCTCCGGTATTGGGGGAGCAATATTGACCGCTGGTTTCGGTGGAAATTGTTCTATTCGAAACATGTCGATCCACATTTCGAGTTTGCCCTAAAATGCCATTTTTATACAGAAAACTTATAATATAATCGTGTATTGCGAGAAAAATATACTAAATTTTAATAAATAATAATGTTTGAATCATACTACCAACATTTATAATAGTTACGGAAAATAAATATTTGCTAACTAACAAATAATAATTGTTAAGTTAAATTAATGGTTCTTGTAAAATAAATATGTTTACATTTAGTAAATATTTGACTGATATTATTCAATCAAATATTTCTAAAAATTTAATATTTTTTTCTCAATATATAATTAATATCTAAGGTATTTAATATCTTTAAAATTTTAAATATTAGGTGTAGTAAAAAGAAATCCATTATTTTTGCATGAAATTGAATGGAAAAATAATGGATTTCTTTTTACTACACCTAATATTAAGGCGGAAATGTTTTTGCATTGTTACAGTCTAATAAATTGATAAACTTATATATTTTTGAAATGGGATCTAACAATATTGGATATTAATTGTATCCATGATTATCGTCACTTACAATTAGTCATTGCATTAGAAATTTTGATTGTTTACAGCTATTTAAACAAAATTATTTGGATGTGTGATTGTAAAAATTAAATTTTATTATAAAAATATGATGTCAAATAAGGATTATTATTATTATAAAGAAAATACATATCCGAATAAAAAACTTTCAAGGTCAAATTAAAAAAATGGCTGGATTTTACGGGATTTTTTATTCAAAGCTTCTAGTTTTTTCGATAATTTTATCTGTAAAAGAAATACTCATCTAATGTAAAAATATCGTAATCATTTTCAAGTTATAAACGTCAACTAATCATCAATCGTCAAAGTCAACCAATGCTATCACATTTGAAGTTTATATCAATTTATATGTAGTATATTGATTTTTAGGATATATTTTATTTTTATTATTTATTTTGTTTTTTAATTTTTTATAGTTAAGCATTAAATACTTTTCATAATCAACTAATTATTTAACCTCTTTCCTTAATAAAAATTTAAATAATCACAATTAATTACTCTATTTAAAATAATTATTAAAGGTAATTGAAAATTTAATTTAGAGATCATCTACGTTTTATAATGAATAAAATTATATAATAATTATGATATTAAAAGTATTCAAATTATTATTAATGTCTGTAGTAATAACATTATTATTATTATTAATTTTAATATTTATTGTATAACTTTACAAAATAAAAAAAAGAATCAGTCAGAATTTACATTTTACACGAAAGCTTAATCTTATTTCTTATTTATTAATTTTACAAAAAGGATTATTAATAAAATCGTATGTTTCTTATGAGGAACGTAAAAATTTGGTGTGTAATAATTAATAACGTTAATAATAATTTAATATATGCGAATATTTTTTATCAAATTTCGTTCTTATATTAAAATACAGCGATAATCTATTCGAGAATAGAAAGCATTGAATTCGGCGTGGTTTTATTTTATAAAGCATCGAATATTTCGAGTGTTTGGTTTGACTGGCATGTAGCCTTGGTGTTTGTCATTGCGATGTATGATGTATTTACAAGGTCGTCGTGCTATCATTCGCAGGGTTGAATGGATAGGCAGCAGCGCGTGTTGTCGCGTTATCACTTCGCAAAACTCGGTTAATCCCTCTGAATAATTAGTGATTGTCAATTTTCCATTAACTTTCACAATTAAATTTTTAAACCCATCTATTATACTATCGAAGCACACATTCCGCACGATTTACTTGTATTATCAAAAATAGGTAAAATGTGTGTATTTATAAGGCAATAAGATATATTATTGGGTTGTCCGGAAAGTTCGTGCTGATGTTGAAGGAAAATTGAAATTTTAGTATACATTTATTAAATTATATAAGTTAGTCGGCACGAACTTTCCGGACAACCCAATATTTACGCTAAATAATCATGGAAGCTCGTATAAATGGAGGCCATTTCATTTCTTATTTATTCTTATATACAATAGAAAAAAACTATTCTTATTTCTTTTATTTTATTCTTTTATTCTCTTTCATTGTATTCGTATTATGTAGAAGAGTATTGTAGAGAAATTGGAGCAACAGGACATGGGAATTTTATAGACCGTTCTTGTTTCAAGATTGTTTTAAGTAATGTCTTGTGATGCTAATACACGGCTCTATGATCGATTTATGACATCTTAAGAGATTGTACTTAAGACAGTCATAAATATGAGAACTGACTATTAATGCCAACCATAAATTATCTCTTAAAGAGCAGGTCGCGATGTACTCGAATCCGAGCTGAAAAAATAATTACCTCGTGTGAATAACAAGAGATAATTATTTCTTCAGCTCGGATTCGAGTACATCGCGATCTGCTCTTTAAAGCCCGTGTTACACTATGTATGAATAAAGGATTGGATTCGTATTGCGAACTGTGAATCATTGATCAGCCAATCTAATTCGTAGTTCGCAATCCGAATTCAATTTGCGTAAGATCTTAAAATCTTTGTCATACTACGCATTGTAAACTGAGAATGGCGAATGAGAGATTAAAAACTTAATCAATCGGATAAATTAAATCTATTTTATTCTGATTAATGAAATTCCAATTTTCAATTCGCTATCCTCAAATTCCAATGCGTAATCTATACAGAAAGAAAGATTCTTTAAATTTAAATTTAATAAATGTAGTCATTGAAATAGTCCAAACAAATTGATTCTGTAAATTGAGAAACATAATTGATTGCATTCAACCTAAAATTTTGAAATTAAACAAAATAGTTTGCATTCAAAATTAAATTGTTTCAATGAAATAAACATAAAATCGAATTCAAATAAATCTTTCTCTCTTTGTAGCTAACACAAAGCATCAAAGTTGTCGTTGATTTAAATACAATTTTACTATTACTTTTGTATTAAGAACGCAGAATGATACACGTGTCGGTAGATTCAAGTTACAGAAAGGACGTGTTCGGCGTGTTAGGTGTATATTGTTTATTATATCTATTGCGTGTAGAATTTCGCGAAATTTATTTGTTCAATGCTGCACGTGTGCAATACTGAGTCTCAATCTCATATTTCTCAACGTTCCATTACGCTTTAATTAACAATTAATTTGACTTTATCGTATTGCATGTGAAATCGCTAATTTTTTGTTTATTAACCAAATGTCACTTGTATAGAATTTCAGATTGATTACGGATTGAACAGCGTCGCGATATTTAATTAATAAGCAAAATTATCAATTTCATATTTTAATATTCGCTATCTGATAGATAGAGTAACTTAGTGTATAAATATCATTGATTTGAGAGATAAAATCTCCCGAAATTTGTCACATTCTGATAATTAATGCACCGTGTAATTAGCATATTTTCACGGATAGCAGTTATATAAATATTATAAACGTGTAATAAATGAAAAGCAAGAGAAAATGGAGAGATTGGGAATCCAGTCATTGGACAACGAAGCAGTCACAAAGTAATTATAATGTTATATTTGGCTAATACAAATAATATAATATTCTCTACGCTTTACAATCTCATGATTAACTGTCACACATCAGTCCGAACCATTAGCTCATGTACGACTTTCCTTTTATCAGTTGTTTTTTAATTGACAGCTTGTCGTTAAAAGAGAATCACTCTTCATCTATCACTCTTCTTCAATCAATCCGTACCGAGTGATATCTCCCACAAAGTTCCACAACTTTGATCTAAAACATTCTTTTTCTCTTTCTCTGTGATTTCCATATATTTGAATGTTAAAATAAAATGGGACACGTTAATGTATATCAAGAAAATTACGTTCTCTACGTTTGTCACTCAATGCTCACTTTTCACACAACACATAAATATGCAATTAATTTTATTTTAAAGACACATCAATGGTATAAAACCAAAAACATTTTATTTTAACACAATAAATAATAAATTTCTAATCTAATTTTTGTAACGTTTCCTAGATCTAGTAGATAAATAATTGTTATTTTATTTTTCTAAGAGATAAAGGATTTCCAATAATGAATTTAGGTTTCATCATCAAAATAAAAAATGCTCTATTTTTAGCATCTTCCTTTTCTTTCTTAATTTTTCAATTCCTGAACAAAACAAATTTTAAAAGATTATATCGGCGATTTTCCTCTAAATTAATACGCAATATATCAACTTTATAACTTGAAAATGATTGAAATTGTGATATTTTTATGACATCAAGACTTTCAATTTCAATTATATATTTTTTAGAATGTATTCTTTTATCATTATGTCACTGTAGTGCAGTTCTGTATGTCAACAGTAACAATGGAAAACGTCGAACTTATTCATATATAGACCAAAATATTTTACGATGATTTTTAATCTGATCGGAGAAATGTAACTCATTTGATAGACGCGATTAATTAAAATAGAAAAATTATTCTTCCACGGGAGAATGTCTGTATCACGGATACAGTCGGATTCCTAACGAACGGAGTTACTTTTCATGGTCAGACGTTGTATTTCATGCAACCTGCTCAAGACCGGGTCTCTTAACGTTGAAAAGTGGCCGTCTCTCGACGTGCTCCGGTACCAGAGCGCATCCGCAAATAGGAAAATCTTGCCAGTGATGAAGCACACTGAGAGCCATGCATTCTTCTCTGTCTGTCGGCGCACATTGATTATTTAGTGTAAGTTTCTTAAGGTTAGTTTCTTATTTCTCTTTTTGTGTGTAATACAAATTTGCAAAAAAGAATTTTGTTTATTTTTGGATCTCTTGAAATGAATATCGATAGAGAAATAATAAACTAATGAATCTAATATTAGCTGAAAAAAGACTGTCAGAGGGGAATCAGCAAATTACCTAAGAACACAATCAATACATTGAAATCCAAATATGTTCAATGTATATTTATATCAAATATATATTTATCGCTTATCACTCTTTCTCTTCGGAGATAAACTCTAAGAGATCATGACATATTGATCTGAGTTTCTCTATTATAACTCACTTCCAGAGATTTAGTTGGATCAGTAACAATTGTTAGGTATTATATGTTAGATGGTATCAAAGTAATCTACCCAGTTCAGAGAAATGATTAGTTAAATCATCGATGATGAATGATAAACATCAATGAATGATAAATGTTGTCTGATATTTTTCATACAGCAAAAAATAAAGTTTGCAGTAACATTGTTATAACTAATAAATGTGCAGTTTACTTCACTAATTTTATTGGTTTTTAGATATATTGTAGAAAAAAGCATTCTAAAAATTTTCTAAAATTCAGTAGAGGATAGCATTGCTTTAGAAGATATAACAAATTAAAATTTCACAATAAAACTTGTATAAGTATACTTTCCACATAAAACAAGGTTCCACTTTTCACATAAAGCGAGGATCATTCCATATTCCTTCTGTTTATGAGGCAAAGCGAGATTTATACTGTTATTTTTGTCGGTTTTCAAGCGTACAATCTTCACTGTTCGTAATATGTCATAAACTATGTCATTTCCCACTTATTATTTATAAATTTTGCTGTATTCCATTTAATATTTGTGAGGAATTGTCTGAACGCTATCCTCTATAATGTATTTAAAGATCAATAATATCGGTGAGATATAACCTAAACTACACATTTATGTTATTCATTCGTAATTGTGATTCAACTGAAAAACTCAAAATTTGTCTTGGAACAAACTGAAACTCTATTTTTTGCAATTCTATGAAAGAATCGTATATCTACATATTTTAAACTTTTTAATCTTATATCATAGTCTTGAGATTAAAATCGGGTAGAATTCTTCTTTCTCAGACATCTTTTAAAGATAATTTAAAAACAAAATTACATGTTGAAATAATTTTAATTATTCATGAAACAATTATTCACAAAAGCTTGATTTCAAATTCAGAAAGCAGTTGTTAAAACAATTAGAAATATATTGTATAAATAATGGACAATAATTTCTTATATTGCATATTAATTATTAATATGGCAAACATTATGTGATTTATATATAAAATTAATCATACATTGTATCATTAATTTAAAACCTAACATTATTTAAAAAAATTAAAATTATTTACAATTTGATTGGAAAAATATTTTAAAATATAAATTTATTTACTTTTTAGGCTGTTTTATTTTATAATTAAATTATATTTTAATTAATTATATTTTATCAAATTTGTAATATATTACAATAAAAAGTTCTAATGGAAACAATATATTTTTTCATTTTAATTATATATTTTTACAGTTGAAAAAGCAATAAAATTATTTTAAGCAAATTGTTTATAAATCATTGAAGAATAGAAATAACCGCAGTTTAATCTGATTTTCAAAATCACATTTTATTTTTATCAAGCAAAACTGTGGAAGAAAATATTAATAATAAATTGATCTACAAAGATAGAAAGTTTTTCGATTAGTTGGTAGCAAATCTCTAGATAAAATTTTTTAGATAAAATGTTAGAT
>NW_012130099.1:912595-915698 GCF_000143395.1 Atta cephalotes | reverse complement strand
TATATATATATATATATATATATATATATATATTTATTTATTTATTTTCTTCCGCTATACATTGACACAGGGTGACTAAAAAGACTATTGAGACTTTCCATAAAAAATTTAAAAATTTAAAAATTTTAAACTTCGAGAGATACTCTTTACCTTAAGAGAAATGGATATTACTGTAATGCATTTGTTGAAATCTTACAATTTTTATATAAAACATTTTCTCAAATGTTTTCGAAATATTAAGTCTGGTACTTACTTTTAATCATCCTGTATAACATTAAATAATATTTCGGGTAATAACAAGTCAGTTGGCATGTAACCTTGATGCTTGTTTTTACAGTGTACAACGTGCTGTTTACACAAACCTTGCCATGTTACATTATGCGCATGGCAAGTGTCAACCTCATAAAATGCGATAACTTCTTCCAAACCATTAGCTATTCATTAGCAATTCTCAATCAACTGAGTTTTATGATTAACGATGTGCAAGCATGTCAAATCACTTATTTTTAAATATTCGATGTATTCATCCTGTAAAGGGGCGATAGATATAAGTATTATAAATTCCTGTATCCCTTGATATTAGCAGATAATAACTGTTTTGTAAAGATACATAAATACAGATATATTTCACTCGTAATTGGAATCTGTTAATGTCATTTAAATACAATTTTTTATTTATCAAGTTGAACAATTTAAACAAAACAAAACCGTGCATAATTATGCCGCGTATGGACCATTTATTAATAATTGGTTTAAAATATAATAAGTAATAAACGATTCAGCGTACATTTATTTTGTTAAATTTAAATTTCTGATTTATTAAATATTTTCCGGCGATAAAATACATAACAGTGCTTGTTACATACAAATACGATTATTATCATTTGCAGTCTCTCGAATTATTATCGTACTATTAATATCGAAAATGCCATACGATTTTTGCATATTAATTTTACAATGTGATTAATCATAATTATCATTTTTGTCTTTGTAGACTTTGTTATCAAATATTTATTTTTATACAATAAAACAAAATTTAAAGACTAATCTCGATAAAATTTGACAATATCCAATTTTATACATTTTTTTTTATAATGCATGATAATCACTACACGCATGATAATGCATTTTCTAATAACAAAATGGTTTTACTTTAAAAATAAAAAGTTCATAATAGAATCAACCACATACGCTTATTAGAAGCGTTTAGCAGAAATCCCATTATTCCATATTAGGAGCCCATCTTATAATAGTCGACTTTATTATTTGTTTTTTATTTTTATTTAAAATCCAAGGATACAAGTTTTTTTTTAATTTATTGATTTATTGATTTATTTCAGAAATATTATATAAGACTTACTATTTAGCTTTTCTATACAAGAGAAAGCAAATCAAAAATTTTTGCAACATTTTTCTTCCCAGTCGACAAACTAACGATGTAGTCATGACATCAATTTATTATAATTTCACACTTCGCAATGTAACTGTGTAAGTGTGTTATGTTACATTTATATTGAGAAATTATAACTCTGATGTTATGTTATTTTTAGTTTGTATCAACTGGGTTTCGAATCATTCTGAATATCTCATCTTAAGCTTTTGAGATAAGATTCAAGTAATAGTTATTGTAGATAAATACGATCCTTCATCTTCTATTTGAATTGTAAATCACAAATATAGAATAGTGTTTGAGTTATATCAGGATATGAACTCTCTCTACCATAATATCACTTAGCAGTCACAATAATAATTCTCAACCGACAGAGATATTACTTACCGACTTCGCCTTCGCGTTCGATCACGGCGTGAAAGGGAAATGATTGCTTGCCAATCTTAATCTCGTGTTCTCCGTATTCCGGTAGCGGTAAATTATTCTTCCTACAGAGGAGCTCCAGAATCTGTGCAGGTTTCTCTCGATCCCTCCAGACGTTGTAACCAGTGGTGCTATAAACATTTGCGATTCCACAATGCGCCCGATGCTGACTGTAAAATCGATTTTCAATGTCAATTCGCGTCACGCCGATCAAATCATCAGCCGTCGTAGCATCGAAATCCCACACTTGAATCTCCAACATATAATCCTGTGGGAAGCTTGCCTCCATCTCGAACACGCTATCAAATAGTAATAATTTGAGGATAATCGTGTTAATAAATCTTTTTTATGTTTATTTAAAATTGATTATGAAGGCTACACAAAAATATCACTCTATTGCTTAGAAAGGTAATTTCTTAATTTCTTTTTTCTTTTAAAAACGATTATTTTTGCAAATAATATTGTCTTATTAAAATATACTTGTAACAAATTTTAAAAGAACTCATTAATATTATATTAAAAATAAGTTGAAAAATATTATAAAATTTTTACCAAAGAGGCAACTGTATAAGCAAGTCGAATTTAATAATTTTAATTTTAGTATTAAAGTATACTTATTAAGATTCAAAACATATTTTGATTAAATTTGAGTCTCGTGAATTTATGATTTGTAGATATATGAATTTTTAAAACACTTAATATGAATAATTAATATTTAAATATAACTTAGCATATGTATTTTTCGGTACATATGATTAAAAAATATATGTTTTCATTTGTTTTAAACGTATTTTTTATTATAGATATTTATTAATAGATGCATATAATTGAATATCAATTATTCAAAATAAGCAACATAGCATTAAATTTTATACTATCCATTTTTTTCTCGTTAAAGAATCTAAAACTTTGTTTTTTAAATATAAAATATTTAGAAGAGAAAAATATGATGATTAACAAAATAATTTTAATTTTAATTATATTTATATCATACTGTTACACAAAAAATAAATAACTAAATAAATAAAATAAAACTAGTCGATGGTACAGTTTAAAAATAATTGTTTCAATTTTTTTATTTAATCAAAATCAATCACTAGAAGTAATGTCTTTAGAAAAATAAATTGATAAAATATTTTTAGAATATTCTACTTATAAATTATTAATTATTTTGATAAAAGTAACACGGTAATAAAAAATCGAATTTTATTTTATTTATTGCTAGAGAATCTAAGTAGAGAGAGAGAGAGAGAGAGAGAGAGAGAGAGAGAGAGAGTATTATTTATTTAA
>NW_012130099.1:896912-907659 GCF_000143395.1 Atta cephalotes | reverse complement strand
TATATATATATATATATATACTATATATATACTAGTATATATTACACGATATATTGTATATAGTACTATATATATANAATTTTAAATTTTGAAGAAGGGTCATCGTAGAAATCAATGTATTATCCAACACGTACATATACGAGGTAAATCCTGTTTTCATCCCGTTTTTTTATAATCGAGCAATTTGTGCGAAATATATCGAAATATGTTCATTTTGTTTTTAAAGGGAATATACAGCTTTAGCCAAAAATATAAAGTCTATAAATTGACATAAACTTTCTACATCCAACAAAAGATAAAAATTAAAAAATAGTTTTATTGAAAAATAATATTTTATTTTTATAACAGTGTTTTATCATTTCCTTTGGATTTTATTATCACTTTTTTTTAAGAAAATTCAGTAAACTAAGAGTGCTTTAATACTTTTGAGGCTTCTACGGGTATTTTCTGTAAAGAATCTAAGCGGTTTGTGGTTTGCGGTTTGCAGTTAAGTTGCTTCCCGCACTGATGAAGTGAATTATTTACGAAACGGCAGTTAACGATGAATCAAGACACGAAGATAACACAACGCCGCAAACAGCATAACATCTTTGAAAAGTACTTATATCTATGGCTAAAGCAGTTGTGTTTTAATTATACTACTTTATTCCTTTAATTAGGATAACTACCACTTCAAAAATGTTAAATGGCAATAAGAATCAAGGGGCGTATTTTTAAAAATATCTTAACTTTCTTTAAAATTTAGCTTAGTCTTCTCTTAATACAATATTAAAAAAAAAAATCGCATTTGGAAGTTTTAGATATGTAAAATAGAAAATTTGCAGAGTTTACCTAAATATTCAAGTTATTTTCCATTAGCCTTCATAGAATAATAAAGCTTCTTATCCGAGTTACAGATATTTTGAAACATTTCTGGCATTATCCATTTATCCAGCATTAGTTTTTGATGTAAATCGGATTGTATGAGACACTCGTTTTGGCAAATTTATGTAAATAAATTTTAATTTTCAAGTATCTTTCCAAAGAAAAAAATTTTAAGAAGAAAATTCTTTAATATGTTTCGTTTATACATTTAGGTCTAGTGAGGAACTAAAGGAAGAGTAAATTCAATCATAAAGAATTTTACAACAGTTGCAAAACTGCTTTTTCTGCTAAACGCAAACATTATAAGCCAAATTATTTGTTTTTTATCTCTTTGCAGTTAGTTTTAGGACAGCCAAATATTTTAACTGATAGCTTATCTGGCTGATTTTAGGTTGATTTTTATTTGATATTTTTTAGGGTAAGCTAAAATTTTTAAGATCTTTGAAGGAGTAATCTTAATAAAAGGCTAAAGCAGCACAAGAGTTGAATTTATTACAATTATATATTTCTCTTGAAAAATAAAATTGACATGTTTTGGAATATTTTGTCAAATTAATCAATTATTAATTAGTAAAAAAAGAAATGGGAAGTTATTGGTTCCTACATACTCATTTTGTATAGAGTTTTACAGTAGTTTTCTGATATTAAAAAATAGAAATATTAATCATTAAATAGAATGTATTATATGAAAATAAAGAGATGACACTGTTGAAACATCGTGTTAATATTTGTCCTGAGAAGAAAAATCGATAACTCACTTCTATCAACTCGAAAGCGGCGAGAACTGAACCGGTGCAATCTTTCTGCGGTTGGAATTTGTACCACTCTAATTTCGGTGGAAAATCGGGTGGTGAGTAAGTTTCCGTGGTGAGTTTCACTAATGGCACCGCGATACACTTGCCACAGAATTCCCTCATGCTCTGTATTTTTTCAATACACAAAAAATATAACTTTTAAGTTCGATTGAATAACTTCGAAAATCTTTTTTTTTTTTTCATTTTTACTTCAAAACCTCAAAAATGATTATATCTCTTTATAAACAACAATATTTTCAATATTTTTATTTTGTATTTGTATTCTTTTTTTGGATGAATTTTTATCGTATTTTTACTTTATCTTATTTTTACATATTTCCTTTCTCGTTTTGTGACAATATTATCAAGAAATTTGACAAGTCTATTGCTTTACTTACGCATAAATCATGCTGAAAAATCTGCAAGACGACTTCAGGTGGTAGAAATTTTGTATATTCCTTACTGCCATGCAAAATAATTGGAGGAAAAATTAATGTCTGGTCCCAAAATGGATCTAAACTTTGTCTTATCATCTGGAAAAATTATATATTTATAAAAATTACAAAAGACATAAGTATAAAATTAAATTTAACGTAGGTTTTAAGTTTTACTAAATAAATGCAAACATCTTTCTTGAAAATGTTCTTTATTATTTAAAATAGTTTCGGTCTAATTATATATTCTTTATCAAATGTCACATATAATCATTGTATAATATTTTGAAAACACTACCGTATTTTAAAGATCAGTTAGAAATCTTAACATCTACAATATAATAAAAATCTTAATGCAAAAATATGAAAGGTCAACACAAACAATTGAACAAATAATGTAATTGCAACTTTCAATATAGTTTTGCATAGCAACGGTATCTACATTGTATTTTAAAATAAACTATATAAAAAATAAACAATAAAAGCTTTAAAAGAACACAATAATAAGGAATTGTTAACTGGAATCGATAAAGAATTTTTACAAGTTGGCTTTTTTGAAAATTTTAATTTAAAATTAAAACTAAAAATTAGTTTTATTTTATTTAATTAGAAAAATTTGAAACTTAATATATCTAATTTAATCTAATGTAATCATAATTTAATAAAAGTGGAGCAAATATTTAAAAAGTAATTCAATTAAGAAAAATAATTCTATTTTTGATTAAATGTTAGTTCTTCAATAGTTCTCGGTATGAAATCATATAGATATCCAATTCAGGAAATCGCGTGCCAAATCTTGTTCAGTCTTGAAATGGCGCAATTATTAATAGTAGTAATATCGCATATTAAATTGAGCAATTCAATAGACAATATTGATGCATGACAAGATTGATGCTAATAAGCATAAAAATCTTAAAAATAGTGAATAATTTAAAATAATCTAAAAAAAAGGTTTCTTCCCTATTAATTATCATCAGTTACATTGACAGAATAAATATTGAACTTGAATATTTTTAAACAGTCTATTGCAGCTTAATTAATCATCAATTAGATCTTATTAATCACATAATATCAGGGTAACGATGATAAATGATGTTGCTGATACCAATTTGAAACTCGTCAGTCATGCATTATCTCGTTAATATGGAACGAATTGGTTTCAAATCAAGCGGTATTACTACGCTTTTAAGTAGCAAATACAGTCGCAACAAACAGTAAATTTTAATATTTGTCACTCTCATATATAGCGAACGAACGGAACGAAATGTTGCGCGTGCAACATTAATCACGCTCGTATTACATCGGTCGTTACTCTCGCGCGTTTCAAGTGAAATGTCATAGGAATACACACCGCAGAAATTTCACGGCATCCTGACCGTGTATGCATGCATAGTGTGTATTCCTATGATCACTACGATGACATAGAATGCCACGATACTCGGCGGATGAGTTATATCTCGCTCGAAATTTCATATTTTAACGATTCAAAAAACTGGGAAAATGAAATTTGCACATTCCGTTAAAATGTTGAACGTAACTCACCCGTGTGGAAGCCGTGTATCCTTGAAACACGACTTGTATGTACAAATCCAACAAGCCGGAAGCATCCATTCCGGGGTCAAAGTGACCTTGGAATATGTGAGCTCTCAACTGAAACGTCTGTAACGATCACAATATATCTTTTTCAGGTAGCAGTATCTCATGGTATATCATTTTTACACGCGTTTCAATTTACAATTTAAATTAGAAATAACATGAACAGTCATCATTTTCAGTCATTTTTATTTTCTAGATTTATATCACATGTTTTTGTAAAAAGTATGATGATAAAATTCTTTATTTTTCAATAATTATGTCTTTCATTAATGTTTGGTTTTTTACTACATTTTTATTTTTATAATAATTTATTCCCTTCATTTTCTTTTAATAAGTGAGAAACGTTGATATTTCTAAAGTTAAAAATTGAACAATATGTGTCATATCTCGAGAACATTAGCAATAATATAAAAATTTTATACATTATTCTACTATCTGAATATTATATAAAATTTGAAGACTGTTCTCTTATTGGTTAAAATTTATTTAATTTCTTTATTTGTTTTAATTCTTATATAATATAAAATCACGTTTTGTATTTATTTGCAAGCTGTAGCATTATGAATTAAATCAAATTCTTTTATATACTAATAAACTTCTAATAAATCGTGCAAAGTTTATTTAAATTCACTTACATTTATTACTTAAAAATTATTTATTATTTATATAGCAAAACGTAGTTTATTTTTTTATTTCGCTGCAAATTATAAGCCGAATTACTTGTTGTTTTGTCTTTTTTAATTGATTTCGAGGCAATATATTTATGATAAAAATTTTTTGTTGATGTTGGCTCTTTTTACTGATATTTTTAGCTGATATAGGCAAAAACATCCTTAATGTCTGTCGAGACGTGTCAATCTGATTTCTCTTGAAATCAAACGTAACGCTCGCGATCAATTTGTGCATTTCGTGCATCGTAATGCCCTGTCGCTATCTTTTCACTCGTCTCTTACCGAGAACTGATTGTACTCGATGTACTTCGGGAACGTGTCGACATTTCTGCCGTGATCGATCTCGTATCCCGGCGGAATTGCACTCCAACACGCAGCGGCGTACCTCGCGTTGCCGAGCCACAAAAATGCCTCGATTTTGCAGGCGCTGTATTCGACAGGCTCGCTTTCGTCGTCCGGATTCCTGGGGAACAGATTGATTCGCCGACCGCATTTCTCGCCCATTTTAGTCGCTTCCTCAGAGTAGACGATCTGCTCGGCTGACAGACGCGAGTAAGCGACTCGCTTCGAGCCAGCGATCATCCAGACAAAAACATCCGGAAGACTATGTTGAGGCTGATTGAACAATATATCAAATGATCTATCATGTAAGATTTAAATTGATTTAAAGATAAAATCTTGATTTAAAGATAAATATCTAGAAGAAATCTTTAACATATCGATTTGCCATAATAGTTATCCATTACCAGTATATGATTTTACAATAGCACTTTAATTACTATCAAAATTTTTTAAATGCATGTAAAAAATAAATGTTATTAAATATAAAACTTTGCGTAAATAGCTAAACAATAATGTACAGACAAAAACATCGTAATGATAACAATATAGATATGATAACTACAAACTTTTATATAGGATTAATATGCATATATATATATATATATATATATATATCTTCAAATACTGCAAATGAATTATAAATGTAACACAAATATTAAATTAATATTAAATAAATGTTAAATAAATTTCTTTTTAGATCATTATTACAAATAAATTATTGATGTGTGACATAAATATTATTAAATAAACACCATATAAATGTTTATAATAATAAATATTTTCTTTATTTGAAATGAATAAATAATATATAATAAATATTTAATAAACATTTAATAATTATTAATTTTACAATAAAATATACACTAATTAATGAAAAATTTGTCCGCCGATTGTGTAATCTCCATAAAGAAGGATTTAGAGTATTATAAGGTTCGTAATCAGAATTTAATTGTCAATTTGGAAATCAATATTTATCACCGAAAACTTAAAATAAAGCGAAAACTTGATATTACTAAACACTTTCAAATCGAGCTTTGTGTTAATTATCTTTTTTTCTATCCACTGTACTAAGTGTATTAAGTGTTCTGAATTTTTTATTTTTGACACTCAGACACGAATAAATTATTAAATTATTCATAGGTCAAGCTTCAAAGAAACTAAGCGAGCAATTTATTTAAAAAAAAAGAGGAGACAAGATCTCAAATCTGGCCCACAAAAGATTAAGAAATAAGATTTGCGTCATTTCTCTTTTAACTTTATATTTTCTTGTAGGAGCTACGTTGTTAACTTACATCATCGCATAGATTCCTCAATTTTTTGAAATAATAATACGCATGAATCATCGCAATCCTCATGTAATTATTGTTAGGAAGTTCACCGTTGATTTTAATCCTTGTAAGTACATCTTCGATATTTTTACGGCATAAACTTATACGATGACGATCGAGTTTAGTGGTTCCTCCTTTGGATTCATATTTGCTAGTGTCCAACGCGTCTAAATATCGCACACAGTGAGCTTTTAATGTGCGAATCGTTTCATTGTAAGCTTCGAAAGCTATAGGATTCTCAACAACTATAAGAGCCTCCAGTTTCTCTAATTTTGTTTCCTAAAATCAGATTAAAATGATTTATAATTTTCCTAATTCACACAAACTATTTGGCGTTAAATAATTCCAATACGTTAAGATGTTTGAAAATTTACTTAAAATTATATTGATTTTAGCAAATATTGAACTAAAATAAGTAATAACAATAATAAGGATTTAATAATAACTAATTAGAGTGTGTATTAATTTTATTAAAATTAACTTTAATAAAATTAATAAAATTAAAATCAATTTATTAAAAAATGAATTTATTGAAATAAATTTTAATAAAATAATTATAATTTTATTTAATTATATTGAAATTAATATTTAAAAAATTAATATGCTATAATTCTAATAATGTAGTTTAGTTTTAAAATAAAATTTTAATAACATAATTCATCATAAGTTTTATAATCTAATTTCAAAATAATATTTTAAATCTATTCCAATTAAAAATTTACGCATTTTTAATAACACCTAATTGCAATATACCAAAAAATTAGAAATGTAACGAAGATTATTGTTGTTATTCATCCTCCATTCCAAATTTGGCCACCAAGATCTCACATATAAACAAGGCTTTCTGGATCCCAAAGGTACATAATTATATTTGCCGTCCAAGGTGCCGGTCCTTCGCGGGGTTGATTGACTCTCGAAGTTCGTTCGCTTTTTCAATTCGATTTCTGCTGAAGGCAAAAGTAAACGAATAAAAGAATATTTTTTATCGCACGTCTCAATGCTAAATGTGACTTTCTGCTTCCCATCTTGCGTTGACGTTAAAAACGTAATTCACATGAGACAAATACAGAGTGACTGTAACCAACAGCGACAAATCCGTAGAGATGCTGTTGCAGATAGAGGAAAAGTAGTAAGTTGCGCAACATAAATTTTGTACCTTAAAACAGTCGTCTCTTTCACCCGAAAATTTATCTCTCTTATCGGGAACCACCCTGTAGAAATTGCAATCGATGGCGACTGCATTGCTAGATTTGCGGTAGATGAAAGAAATATACTAGGTATTTGAAACAAATTGTCTCCCCTAAATTCTCACTTCCATTTACAGTCACATTTAGTGTTAAAATATTTTTCGGACGCAATAATGTGATGGGCAATGAGCAAGAATAAAAATTTATAGAGCACCTGATTGGTTGTTATTAATTTCTATGCACTGACTGTGCGAGAATTGCCGATTTCCCGCGTTTCCCAGGCTCAATTCAAAGCTGATTAATTTCGATCCAAATCTAGAACGGTCGATCAAACACACGTCGTATAGTACTCCGACCAAAAGATATTCCTCAGTCAACCATAAGCTTTTCTACATTTTTTAAATATAAGTTTTCATAATTCTTTTATTACAAATAATTCTAAGGAATTATTTTATTTTATTTCAGTATTTGTAATTTTTTTAATTCCGTATAAATTTTTACATTTTATTCAACCAAAGCATAAATTTTTTGTTTTTAATTAAAAAGAAACGATTTATTAGAATCTATTAGAATAAATTAGATTTCAAAAATATTTTTATTTTTGTTTTACTATATTTGTTAACCTTCAGTACCCACATCTCAAAAAAATCTCTATCTACCCACATCCGGGTATTTGTAACCCATGTCCATGTGTATTTGTTTTCTTTTGCTTGTATTTCAGATTGTAGTGCATCGATTTTACCTTTTTACTATTTTTTTTTACATTGTTTGAAGACTGAGAAAAAGAAAATTTTTTTAGTTAGAAAGTTTAAAATAGCACAAAAGATATTTTGCAATAAGTGAAAAGTGATCGGAAAAAACGTCTGAAAATCGGGGGAGTTACGTTAATCCTTTGTGGGTATAGAGAGTACTGAGGGTTAAGAATATAGCAAAATAAATTAATTTAATGTTAGAAATTTTTGTAGGATTATAAAAGTCATTGTTGCGGAAAACCAATTTTTTATAAGAAAAATATATTAAATTTTAACTATAAATAAAATAAATTGTCGCAAAAGTAAAGCATAACAACAAATCTAATCACTTCAATAATGGGAAATGCTGGAATGGTTTCAACTCCGATTCCGGAAGATGATTCTGGGTCATCCATTTCAGTTTTCAGCGACAGAAGCACCCTTCCGCGATACAAAGGCATTGCCGTCAAGCATTTGCCCGAGCAGCCGTTCTTTTCCACGGAGCCGGATCCATAAAAGTGGATGAAAGACGGCCCGTAAGTCGGCAGGAATCCTGTTGGCAGGACAAATGCTACCTTTTGCAATTTTTCACGTCGCACTCTTTCTTTATTACTTTCTAACATTTACTTGAACTTTGTACATATTAGTAAGCGCGCGTTTAAATGACAATAATAAGGATTGATCTCGAACTTTATACTTGGAAATTTATTTGTGTAAATATTTATCTTTTTATCAGACTTTATCGTAATATAAAAATATTTAAAATATATGAGTCTATATTGTAAACAATTTATCGTATTTGGAGTAAAGATATTGGAGATATTGGGAGATAAAGATACAATGAAAGAAAAAAATGGTTACAATTTAATTGTCTTTTTTTTAATGTTAATTAAGTATTTTTTAAATACTTACTACATATCTTTCTTATTTATTTATCTTAATACTACATATCTTTCTAGGAATATAAATACAATTATTATAACAGAAATAAGTATAAAAATGAAAAGCTTAACTTGTTATAATTATCATAATTTTTGCTGTTATAATGTTAAGATACTGCTGTTATAATATTGATAGAACTACATATGTATAGTACAGTTCTATCAACAAATTACATTCGGTTGGCATTGAAAGTGACTATAAATTACAGTTATTATTACAAAAAAATAGTTGCAACTACAATAATTTAACTGTATTTAATTCAACTATTTTCGGTGCCAACTCGATATGTATATTTATTGATAAAGCTCTACGTACTTATACATAAAAGTTATACATAAGTTATTATTACTAACATTAAAGAAGTAATAATCATAATTATGATAACATGTAACCATTAGTCACAAATACCACAAATTTTTTTTCTCAGTGTACCTGTGTAAATATATTTATTTATTCCAATTTTAATTTACTTTACTTTCCGGAAACAAATTACGCTATTTTTTATTCCTGACAACGAAAGAGAATCATTTGATGATCTCACCATACTCTCCGGAATTCGAGATCTTTGTCGTATCCAGGATATGTACTGCTACGGTGCAAGTCCGGCAACTGTCGATACGGTGTTTTATAGTGATTCTCACACGATGGCAAAGAACGGGGAACATCTCCTTGAAAATTATGGCCTCGTAGAATTTCGGACAGTAGGTTTGCCATGCTTCACTCGTTGTTCCCTGAAAACACTACAACCTGTAATCGTTTGGTTCGACCGTGTAAGTCCGTGTTTTCTCTAAATAAATACTTCTCGTCTCTCGGTAGTAGCAAAGTTTATGCATTAAACACCTAATGTTATATATTTATTCCCGTAAAAATTAAAGACGTTTTTGAAATTTTCTCTCCGCGTGAAAATAAGAGTCCTACAATGAACTCTTTCATACCTTCATTCCAGCGAATGATATTTGCACGTAGGGATTAATGTTCTCGAAATCGGTTTTTCTGCACAAGCTGCTCATGTCGGGTAAACCATCGGCGCGATAAACAATGAAAACGTATCGAGCACGTTGCCTAAACGGCAGTTTCTCACCACCGATAGGAAGCAGGAGGTTTCTATGTTCAAGCGCGAAATTCAAGCAAACAATGGAAATTCTGATAAGCCACTCGGTGTAAATTACGGATATGTCGATGGTCAGAAATTTATCTTTTAGGAGAAATTACCCTTCGATATCGTCTTCATCTAATATTTCTGGATGCACCTTGACTTTCTCATCCTTGACGTTCACTGTGATGTTGCACTTTACGTAACCCTTTGGACCCGCCGTCAGATCCTTTGGATCTGTCAACACAGCCCACTTATGATAGTATTGACGATCTACACACAAAAACAATACATACAACTTGAAAGTGCTTCTTCGATGCTTTGATAAGTCGAACGTATTCTTAATTTCTGAAGCGTTTCTCTGATATCTAAGATATTTCTTCATTTTTATTTGTAAACAGAAATACTTATACTTTTCAGATAATTAAGGTAATTGGAGGGTCGAAATCATTGATAATTTTGTATAAGTAATTGAAGAAATGTGCGAAAATGTGTTAATATTCCTACGCATACAAGTCATAAAGTCAAAAAATATATTCTTTATTGACAAATAATCGTATACGTGTGTACGTATACGATATATGTGTACTTAGTTTCTTATTGACAAAAGCTTAGTTTGAGAACATTTATACAATATACATATAAAGAATAGAAAAAAATATTTTTTATTAACAAATATAAATACTACACACACACACACACACACACACACACACACACACACACACACACACACACACACACACACACACACACACACACACA
>NW_012130099.1:886140-896892 GCF_000143395.1 Atta cephalotes | reverse complement strand
ACACACACGCACGCACGCACGCACGCACACACGCACACACACATAACGAAAGTATATTTCGTTTCTTTTTAGTTGTTTCGCAATGATAGTTTTCAGTAGTCCGATTTTAATTAAAAATCTTCGGAAGATTTCCGTTATCTGATAATTCACTACAAAATAAATCAAATAAAAATTAGCAGAATGACAGCAATTTATTTTAAGAAACTCAATTCTTGTTTAGTTTTTTTACACTAAAAAATTAGTCTCGTAAAATGAAATATTTTAACGGCATTGTTCATGATTCACTGGATTCAGCGGCAAGTTTTCTGAATACTTCTAAGCTAAAATGCATCATAATCGGATTACCGCAAAGAGAGATATCATTACAAAACCACGATCTCGAAAAAGAAATAGAGTATATTTTACACTGTCAGAAATTTTGTTATGAATTCAAGTAACATGTAAAGGAAGCTTGTGATTATGAACTTTTTTATGAAAAGTCTTTCATAAAAAAGTAATGAATGGGTTAACCGAAAATTAAGTTACAGTAGTAGTTATATAATGACTGTATGTATTAAATTTTTTTAAAATGCAAATTCAAATAAAATTTTATGAAAGTACATTAAACATCACAAAATTTTACAAAAAGTACATTAAATTTTATGTACATGTTACACAAATATACATTTCAGTAACAATTGAGTAACAATTAAATTTGTAAATGTAATGTTATGAAATTAAATTCAACCTGTGTAAATTAAAAATATATTAAACTTTATAATATTTTTAACAGTGTAGTTATATACATATATCATATATTTATATTTGTTAAAACAATATATTTTTCTACTTTTTATTTGTTATATAAATATAGTTCAGAACTTTGCTGTTATTTATTCAGTTTTTCATAAAAAAATTGTTAAAGTAAATTGTTAAAGTAAAAAAACAATTTTCAAGCATTATGACCTTCCAATTCTCTTAAGCTGTTTGCCACTTAGAAAGAATTTATCTCTTCCTTTTAATTCACTGTATCAGTAACAAAGCTATAAAGTACATCCGCATTTTCTTTATCTCTCTTTTCATTTTTCTTTTTGGTAACCTGGTTGTTCCCATACTGTGGCAACTTCGAAGGAAGTGTTTCCATGAAACTTTAGCCGAACAAAGGTGCGCAGATAGACTGCTATCGTGATTCTCGTGTTTAGCAGATTGTCCAAACTGCATGTGAAGTCGAATACGAAGTACTGTGTATTTAAAAGGCAAAAGGTAAATATGTAAGTCCACATGAATAGAATATCTTTGTTCACGCACATAGTATTCCGAAAGTTAAATGTCAGAAAAATTTCAGGATAGCTTAAAATACAGAATCTTCAATCTTGATAGACTCTAAATTCTTGAATTTAAAAGATTCATATCTGCAAGAATACTGCATAACTTGATAAGTTTCTAAAATTTTAATAATTTATGATGTCATTTTAACCACAAATTGCGAATGTTTTAAAATAAATAGACAAATTTAATTTTTAATTTATGAAATTGGAGTCTAAAAATTTCAAAACTATTTTAAGTTTAGAAATATATATAAGTTCCTATATATAAACATGTCCTACACGTATCCTATATACATATCTACAATCTACAAGATTTAGAGAACTCAAGAATTCTGGAAACGAATCTAAAGTCTTTAAACTTTCAGTTTTAAGTTTTAAGAACTAAGTTAACAAAGATTTTAATATTTTAGTACTCAAAGATTGTACAGATGTCTGTCCAGTCAATCCATTCTAACTTATAATTTCAAGACGAACGTTTCATATAAATTAGTTTTGACTATAACTTGACGATAACTTCACCTCATTATAAATAGGATTGTCAGTCTTCTCACGTAATACTGTCCTTCTCTTGCGATTTCCAACTTTAACGATGACCAGCGGATTCGCATTTTGTGGCAAATATCTTGCTTCGAGTATAGTAATACAAACTTGATAGATAGAGAACTTCGGTCTGAATTTCTTAAAAGGCATCGCGGGCTACAAAATCGATTGCTGATATTGGCCACATGCCAGATGCGATTTGCATTTGTTTAACTTGTTGTTTGTTTGTTTTTGGACACTTCAAGTGCGACGGCTTTGAATTTATGCACGGCACTATACAAGACGGACAAAATACGAGAATATTTGGAATATGTTTAATAAAACTTTCTTATCAATAAAATTTTCTTTATTCCCTTTTAATTCACTGTAAAAGTTTTAGTGTTGTTAAAAAAAAATAATGTATCTTTTTTCAAAATATTATATGAAGTATCTGCTTCATATTTAACATTTCTTTATTGTATCAAGTAACCAAGCTATAAGGTACATTCAGCATTTTCTTTGTCTCTCTCTTTTTATTTTTCTTATATATACTTCTGTACACTTTTGTAAAGTTTAAGTTAAAGAAGTTATTTTATAATACTTCTGTCACTTGATGTAAAGTATTTACATACTTTTTTTATAGGTATAGAAAATTATTGTAATATTTTACATATCTACTAAAAATATAATTGTTTTTTATCTTTAAAATAATTTTTGATTCTTTTATATTGTATGATTTATAATTACTCTTTTGCAATTAAATACACAGAATTGTATTTTGCTTATACATTCATTTGTAAACAAAAGAATTTATCGGCAGATTTATTCATATATCATTTTATTTTATTCACTTATCTTTTATTCATATATCATCAAATGGTATAATTTGTGCAAGAGTTAACTACAGAAGATACACTTTTGACTATAATCGATATAAAGTCTAGCTTTCGTTCTTACCTTCTGTTGGGTTCTTATAACTCGACTAAAAGTTACATCGTCTGTCGCTTTTCTCAAAAGCAAATAGTATGGAAAAAGAACAATTTATAATTATATAATATTTATATTACATTAATACTATAATATTTATATTAATACTGTAAATAAATACTATAAATATTATAAATGACTAATTTTTAATCTTATTAAAAATTTTTATTTGTCAAAAATTAATGCTTTTTAATATTTATTATTATTAAATATTTAAATTTAAAATTTGGAAAAAAAATATGAATGTGCAATATAATAATTTTGCTGCAATATCTGCAATATCATAATTCCTCTTTTAATCTGAAACTTGCGCCGTGGAATAGATATTCCTACAGCGTCTGATGTCATCGGATTGCAGTTCTTAAATTTTAGAAAAGTCGTTGATTAACTTATATTTATTTCTTATAATCTTTTTTTACAATTGCTAAAATTTGTTTTATTTTTATTTTCAATCACCGTACGACAAATTAAAATATATTATTATTTCCACTGCCTTCACTTAAAAAAAAATTAAGCAAACCGCAGTTAGTTTTATAAAACATGAATTTTTTATAATAGAGACGTAGTTTTAATTTATTAAAGTACTTCTTTGAATTAAGATTAATTTTATCTCATAATGATTTTTCCATAAACAGAAACTGCGTGTATTCAGATAATAAATTTTACCCCGACTTCATGTCGTTTTTGTCGAAGGCCACCCTGTCAGGCACAAGTGCGTACTTCACACGTCAATTTTGTGTCAGTCGTGTAAATACAGGCCTCACCGTACAAAGTACTTATCCACTGTTCTGACAGCAATCGAAATACAGTCGTAATCTAAAATATTGACGCATAATTAAACTAGACATACCGCAATATGTGCCTATATAAAACCATTCTTTCATAAAAAGAACTAAGTACATTATTAGAAAATCATCATTATAAAACTAATATAATTTTTAATATAATTTTAATATAATTTTAATAATTTTTCTTAAAGAATTCTATTCCTTTTTTTCTTAAAATACTATTTCTTTTCAATCAATTTAACATAAATAAATTTCATTAAAATATTAAATATTAGAAAGTAGTTACCGAAGAGATATCCTTATTTTTTGGAAATAATTTATATTTTTTGGAATAATTTTTGGAATAATTATTGCATTTCTCTTGTCTTATTATTATAATACTGATAAAAACATGATCTATTTAGAATTTAGATGATTAAAGAAGTGATAAAAATAATTCATATTTGTGACTTGTTTCTGTACAAACTCAGTTATAAACAAATTCTGCAAATGTGGAAATTCGTACAATTTTTTTCAGAGACAAGAAATTTTTTATTCTTATTATACATAATTTAGTTCAGGAAATAATTAATCTACAAAACTAATTAAGAAATATGATGAAGTTTTAAAAAACAATTTCTTTGTCCATTTGTCTCCTTAATTTCTGTCTGCGGCTGAACTTACGGGAAACACACACACAAATGATTTACAACTTGCAACAGCACGTGTCAAAGTATATGAGACGTACCCATAATAGTTTTCGAATATACACCCTCTATTACACGCCCTTACTAGTTCATTCGAATCGCCGTTCCTCCCTTTGAATTGTCAACTATGCGAAACGTATTGACGACGTCATCGATATCGTGGTGCGTTTCTCTTTATTATTATGGAAATCTAATATGAAAAAAGCCCTCGATAAAACACGAACGATAAAGGCCGAAGATGCGGAGAGTTATTAATGAGAATGAATACTCGCCTATCGAGTCGATGCATGAAATTTTCCCATGCGAGCGTATCGTCGCGAAATTAATTGTCCGGCGCTTGCAAAGAAATCGCCAAAGTTAACTATATATAATTAAGTATTATAAAGACAACTATAATTAAGTATTATAAAGATGATAATCAAAAATATAATTAATCTTCTGAATTTATTTAATATAACAGAAAGTTGAAGACAATCGACTTACACAAATGATTAAACTAAAAGCGAAAACTTATAGAACGTTTATAGAATGCCAATTATTTATGTGTGTCTATAACATAAATAGTTTACTCTCTTAGAAAAAAAATTTTATTTATTAATTATATTCATAATAATTGTAACAATATAAAAGTAATTTATTCAAATTTCGGAAATAGCTTAATTATCAAAATAATATTTAATTGACTCGCTAATAAGTTTTTTTTTATGACTCCTATAAAAGATCGAACTATCACGCTTCATCTCGTTTCCAATTTTTATAATTCTGGAACAAAAAATTAATAGTAAAACGTAGTCTCCTAGGGTGAATTATTTGAGATTCTGCTCGGCGAATTCATTATCACGTTACAACGTCATTATCAACTTAAATCTGCCAACTTGCTTCTAATGAAGGTCCAAATTACAATGGCGCAATGCGCGCCGTAAATTTTTGTCCCCCAAAAACGCGAAAAACGGACGAAATTACCGAGTAATCGTCACAATGACGCGACGAGGAAGAAAAAAAGGGAAAAAAGCATAATAAAACGAGAAAAAAGCTAACTCTCAGGGGTCGAGACAAGCGTGTTAGCCGCAGGGTTGTAAGTTAACCCCGCTAACTGGTCGCGGAACACGAGCGACTCGACGGGGGTGCCTCGCCGTTGGGGGTGTTCGTTATGCGAGCCCTTTGAGAGGGTCACGTGCCCGTGCAGTGGACCCCTCAAGCCGATATCGTATTTGTACAACACGCACGGCCATTATTGTAATACGCCTGTTTGTGTGTTTTGCGCAGTCTTTGTGCGCCACCCCCTACATGATCCATCCGTCTCTCCTCTTCTCCTCCTCCTCCTTCTCCTTTTCGCATCTCCCTTATAGTTCTTTTCTTCTTTCTCTTTCTCCGTTTCTCCTTTTTTCTCTCGATCTCCTTTTCTCGCTTTTTCTTTTCTTCCTTTCCTATTTTCTTTATGTTTATATAGCAAACAATTTGTAGACATGGAAAAGTGCAATGTTTTATATCTTAAACATATTTTTCACAAATTAATATTAATTTTTTAGTAGAACCATTCAGACTGCAAAGAAGTAAAAGCATTAATGTTTCTGCATATTATTTTTTTGTTTAAAAATTTCTTGATACTTCTTTATTGTAAATTCATGTTCATATATTTGTCTTCATTTTTTTCTTTTTTCTTCATCTTTTTTTGCGTTCTCTCTCTCTTTTTCTCTCTCTCTCTCTCATTCTTTCTTTACTGCTCTTCTTTCTGACTCCTTGCAATTCTCGCCGTCGAGTTTTCGCACACTTGTCGCGCTGATTATTATTGCGAGCAGCGGGTTATTATTGTTCCGTGAAACAATGAGCACTCGCAATTTGCAAAAGGGTGAACTCGGCCTCCCTCGCTTCGGCGGATCACGTGGGAAACATCGTGGCTTTTTTGTTGGGCGTAACGCAGCTTTTCTCTCAAACATCGTGGGATGCTAGAAGGCGGCTGTCGCGCGTTCTGCTTTTAATCCTTCCAATTCTTTTACTCGATGACTTCATCAATGCGCCACTTTTGTATTATAATGTTAATCCAGTAAACATCATCAACTAAAAATGACATAACATTATATTATAATTTTATATTCAATAATATAAATATGTAATATAATACAGTACATATTACATAACAGTTTTATTGTTATTGAAAGAATGTACAATTACAACATCGATAAACAATTATGATACGAATTTGGACACTGATGAAAATAAATCTAATTAAATAAGAAAAATTCTGTATTCAGTCAAAACGGATCTTCGTGTTATTTAAATATTTCCATATACTTTTATGTAAATTGATATTTAATTCTGCAAACCGCACGCCAAATCTTTTTCGGTCTTAAAATGCAATCATAAGCTGATCTAGAGTAGTAATGTCATTTATTAAATTGACAAGCAATTTAATAATTTTTTATGCTAATAAGCATCTTTATAAGAATATTAATAATAATGTTAATTTTAATCTGCAAACAATTTATTGCGAAAATCATTGCTTCAATCAGGATGAATCAGATCAGTATTATTACTCTGCTTATTGCGTTTCAAGATCGAAAAAGATTTCTGCACGCAGTTTGCAGAATCAGATATGTATATAAATTTGCACAGATTTATTCAAACATTAAGATCCTTTAATTGAAAATATTATTTCTCTTATTTAATTAGATAACATTGTTATATTACTTTTAGTTGATTTTTACTGGGAGACAAAGAAAGTATAGATTTGATATCTAAACTGCAGCTTTTTAATAAACATTCGACATATTTAATAAACTCTTGAAACTCTTTAAAACTGAAAACATATAAGGTACAATCTCTCAAATTTATCCCTCAAGATTGATTAGTTCATTGTGTTCATATAACAAAACATAGTCTTATTTCATACAGAAAAAGTTGTGCATTCATAAGCTGAAAAAATAACACTCGCGAGAGTGAATGCGATCTCTGAAATGAAATTCCATCTAATATCGATTTCATTCATCATCCACGTTCAAATATCGGCGAATGTACCATCGGATTTAATTGAGCCGTTGCACGATCGCAATGGCATGTCAATCGGTCAGTCCGCGAGCCATCATCGCGGTTCTTCTTCGGGACTTTGCTCTTCATGGGTGGCTGGAAGCAGCCCGAGAAGTGGGCCGCATCGTATAAATAGCGGAACATTATCCTATCTCCTGCGCGGTGGGTACCCGTGGCACACTCTCTTCTTTTGGTTGCTAACCCTCTCGGCCTCGCGTTCTCTCTCTTCGACTTCGGCCAGGGCACGTTGTGTCGTGCACGGCCGCTCGAACGTAGATGATGGGATGACGGACCGCGGGCGTGTCCGAGTAGCCGATACCGGGCGCGTGATCGGGAGACCTCCCGGGGGCCGACCACCCTCGAGGGGCCACGAGGGTCGACTTGTTAGCCAGACACAACGGGCTCTCGAACTAACGGAGTGCTCTCCGTGGCCGACGACAGCTACAAGCCGACAATGTTTCTCCTGCGCCTCCGTATATATTGATGCGCGCGATGAGTACATCGTATTTGCATTGAAAAGTGCATTGTAGTTCTTTCTCTCGTCGTTTGAATATAGAGAGATAAATATCCTAATAAAAAAAACTGAATTAATCAGAAGATATCATCGGTTTTTATATTATTATTGATTGATAATTAGTAGCACTACAACAGGAATCGATATCCACATGAAATTTTGTTTTATCGATAATTAAAAAATAATAATATATTTATAAATCAAAGAAAAGATAGTTAAGTACTTTACATATAATTATAAGTATAAAATATTTATGTATAAGATAATTTATGTATAAGATAATGTATAAAACTTTGTTGATATACTGATTATACAATAATAATTAAACTAAAACTTGAAATTTAATTTTTAATAATCTCATAATCATAACAAATATGTATTTAGATAAATACATTACAATATTTTAAAGAATTCGAAAATGTATAAAACAATAGTATTCACAGATATATTTAAAAATGTAATAAGCCAATCAGAAAATTATATTAGCCTCTTAAAACAGTCTTATTAACAGTCTTGAAATAAGAATAGACTATCAATCTCTCTGGTTGGTTTATGATAATGTTAAGATTGTATTTAAGAAGGTCCTAAATATAAGATCCGATTATGAATACTGGCCTATGTTTTATTCGAAATAGTAAAAAGATTAGTAAAAATATGATTGTGCCTGTGATATTTGAAATAAACAATTTTTTCCAATAACTTGCAATCAAAATTATATGTTTTTATTATTTATTTTGATATGAGATAATCTAATTTCTTCGTTTTAGTTTTCCTTTGTCTTGTTGTTATAAACAAATATCTTAATAATTACAAATATGATTGATTGTTCACTGACACATTTTGCAGTTATTATTGGGACATTTACCTTATTTCTTTTCTTTTTTTAACAATAAATTCTGCGATGATCGACTTTTCTCCAAACAAGACATAGATATTCGAAATTACATTTTATTTTCTTTAGAAATTTAATATATCTTGATGTATCTTCTTTGGAAGAGTTTAAGCATAAATCATCTCTTTTATTATCCCTATTATCATTTTTATTGCTTTATACTATTTGCTGCTATTATTACCGTTACATAGTTTCGCATAATCTTTATTTTTATTCCGATGTCTCCGTTGTGATCGTGACTACAGTCATTATTATAATGATGTATACGGTGACCTATTGGGTTATATTTGACATTTCAGTCAATAGCAGCCAGATGTAAGATGCAATATTTGTGCGCATGTCATATTAAACGTAATAAAGATGCATAAAAAAATCTTGTTTAGCTTTCTCAGAGTATAATTTTTGAACCTCGTTTCTTATCTTATCCACATAAGCTTGTACTCATCTGAGCTGTCTGTCATTTCGTGAACTTGATGACCCCGTTTATCTGTAAACACTGACTGTGACTATTCAAGGTCGAGATCTAATGAAATCTCGAACGACTTTTTGGAGGAGATTTAAAGTACAATAATACTCGCGATTGCAATATAGTTCAGGTAGGAAATGATTAGATCATCTAAACAATAATCTTAATTGTCTGCTATGGTGGTTATTTTTTATTGGTTCTTTAAAAGCGATCTGATCAGTTAATAGTAACCAAATTTTTTTAAATTTATAAATAAACATGATCTATAAATTCTATAAAAATTGAAATAATACAAATAATGAAATAACGATATAGAATGTATATCAGTTAATACAGTATTTATGAAGATAAGATCTTAATTATTTAATTACGTTACACAATATATTTTATCATTATTTGCTTACGATAGTAAAAATTCTAGTACGATGGTCGGATAAAATATATAATATACAAGACTTGTTGAGTAGGCTATTAAATACAAGTACAAAGAAAAAACAATAATTTTATTTAAAAATTTAACTAGATATCGATTTGAAAATAAACTTTATTAAATCATCAAAATAATTATATAAGATTATTTTATTCACATTTGATGAAATATATAATTTTATCGATTAATTATAATTATTCTGTTATATATTCTATATTCAGGGAATATATCTTAAATACATCTTAAATTTCGCAGTAGTTGAGGGGGAGGAGTAGCTTCTGTTCTTGTGACGAATCCGCTTCATATATGTGTCCTGCGTTATGCCGGCGTGATTGAATAAATTTTTCAGATAATTCCTGGGACTCCTACGAAAAAATGTGATTATTGGCCCGAGATCCGAACCGAAAGCGAAACCATGTACATCCGAGCTTCCTTAATGAAGGTACATTCTTCCTTCGTCCGCCGATCAAGATATCCCCTATATAAATCGAATGCTTTTCACCGAGGCTCAATCAAGCCATACGGTAGCCTGAAAAATGCCACGGGTTTAGGTTTCGATTAGGATCATAAAGAATTAGCAGGTCGAGTCCGCGCAAACAGCATGACCGATTGTATTGAAACATAACGAGAAAAGAAAGATCGAAATGATAAACTGAATTTAATTCTCGAACTATATAATATTTGAAACTGTTCTAAATTCATACAATAATCAAAATAATTAATGTAATAAAAAAAAACACTTTTATACATCTTTATGCAAAAGAAAGATAAGCGTTTTCAATTTATATTAATAATAAAAATTAAAAAACATAATATAATCTTAAAAATAAGAAAAAAGAAAGTTTTATTTTAAATCTAAATTTCGTATATATCTATATATTCTTTTATAATACAAACACAATAATAATACAAACAAGCATTATATTAATAAGAAATAGCCTTTTTTGTTTTCCCTCTTATTAATGATTTCAGAAAGTGTGTGTGAGAGAGAGAGAGAGAGAGAGAGAGAGAGAGAGAGAGAGAGAACAAAGAGAGAGAGTATATTATATATGTAGTTAGTATACTAAGTTAAGTTGTCGTACCGTTATTTATTATTACTAATAACAACACGTCGTACGTAACTTTTAAAAGTTTTTAAA
>NW_012130099.1:875287-883770 GCF_000143395.1 Atta cephalotes | reverse complement strand
GAGAGAGAGAGAGAAAGGAGAGATATCCTGCCGCCGCGATGCTGATCACGTGTGACCCGTCACTTTTCCAGATTGGTAACGCCGATTCTTTCGGTACCACCTTTCTTCCTCTCATCCTTTTTGAGTTAGGTAGCCGATCATTAGTCTCACATATTCTAGATGGCATCCTGATCCTCCCTCTTTGCCCCTTCGACATAACCGTTTCCTCTCTCACCAAAGGATCAGCATGCCTGGTGAAACCAATCCGCGCCTGTCAGCATCGACAGTCCTTATCGGCGCTGTGATTAATTATTTTCGCAGAGGATACCTTGCTATTTGCTCAAGACACTCGTCCTCTTTTCGCCGCGAACCAGTTGTCGACAGATCATTGCACGACGAGATACGCGGCGGAATGTTTGGGAATTCCTTTTCCTTTTTATTTTTCAGAGAGCCACCTCTCGCTCAACTAGAAAGAAGACAGAATAATTTCGCATTTTTCTTATCTCTTGAATGGTGGAATCAGAGTCGATATTCTTATATTTGAGATTGTCTTAAGTACAGATGTCATAATCCAATTAGAAGGTTGTGTGTCGATAGCTTAAGACATTACCATTCATAAGTTTTAGCTAATTGTAAATATTATTTTATACATTTGTATGCAAAATTTAATTTTAGGAATTTTTGGCGTATGAGAAATTTTTCTTCTATTTTTCTCTGTTTAATATAGAAAATTTCTCTTTAAATTTTCTGCGCGTCGCAATACATTGATTTAAATTTGTCCTAATGTGAATTTTGTAATTTTGAACCGACAGAATTATTTGGAAATATAATTTCTTGAAAATTTGGCATACTGCGATTATTATCATGCGACGTGAATGTAATCGTTGGAGCCGCTGTATTGATGCACTCGTTGACTGTTTATATTGTCGGGCGCGCGATGTATATGATACCGTATTTCTTACATAAAGCGGACATTGACGTCCGCCACGGGGTCTAATACTCGCGGTGGGCGGCCATATTGGATCGTGATATGGGCCTGCAATTAAGGCCGAGTAGGCCACCCGGGCTCGAAGGAGCGCGATAAGGTGAGCTTTGCCGTGGCCGCATCTCAGGGCTAAGCTTGACCTTCTTGGCCCTCCTACGTTCCTCGCTGTGAGCTGGAGGTTAGGTCACGATTAAGTACCGATTGGGTGGGCCTAATAACTGGGGACTGTATGCAGAACTTTCACCGAGGGTACGTCGACCTGCGACGGATTGAAAAAATCATTTTACGATCGTTTGCGTAACATTATCCGTTTTTTATGATATGAGCCTTGAATCTCCGATGCGGCTATGAAATTCCCCGAGTCGAACGATGAGAGCTAAAACAATTGGACGTTTTCAGTCTATTTAGTTGGCTGTTTCATCATTTAGTTATTTTTAGTACGGTTTAGTATTTTTAAACTCTCCAAAAATACGTATCTTATACAGATTATTGAAACTTTTAATTAAAGTTTTACCTTTATTTAATATTTAATATTTTGAACTTTTTATTCTAAAATTTTTCTCAATAAATACCAATTAACAAATAATACAATTTTATATTCAATAATATAAACGTCATATAACACATATTGTACAACGTAACAGTTGCCAAGTGAAATTATAATATTTTGATGTCATGCTATTGTTAGTTAATGCTCATTGGGTTACAATTTTTTTTCAGATTTTTTTACTTTCAAATTTTCATCAATAGACACCAAATTGACAGTAACATAATATTAGTGTTATAATTTTATACTCGGTACAATAAATAAATGTAATATAACACATATTATACGTAACTGTCAATAACATAAATACAATATAATAACACATATTACATAAGAGTCACATTGTTGAGTATAAAATTATAACATTGATGTTGTTACTAGATGATGTTTAGTGAGTTGCAATTTAAGTTTTTGAAATTTTTTGAAATTTTTGACGTTTAAATTTCTTCCAAAAAACAATATAATATAACTATTTAGTTATATAATTTAGTATAATTTCTCACAATAATAACAGTTTTACTTAAACTTTACTATGAAACTAATAATCGTCACTGTTAGTTGTTAATGCTTGCTGCGTTTGTATTTGAAAAAATTTCAAAAATAACTATTAAATCTTGGCATCATCGAAACTTCTAACTCTTTTAAGTTGAAAGATTATCTGGCATCCCTCTTGGAGATTCTCCAGAACTCCCGACTTCTATCCCAACATGTTTATATTTTTCGGAAAGTTCACAGAAGTTCGACGACGAATCTCGTTCCCTGCTCGATCCTTCTCGATCAGATAAACGACCAAAGTCTCGGTATGCAAATCTTAAATGAACTAATGAAGATTAAGAATGGTCGCGGTGAAAGAGTTCGCCTCATTTCGAAAACATCTCTGCCCTCTAATGACCCCGTAGCACCGCGCATTCCTGCGAGATCCCAGGATCTCCCATTGTCCGTGCGAGGATATAATAGTGCCTGCAGGACCTCCTAGGGCGAAACTTTGGCTAACTACGAGGTCAGATCTATCCTACGGCTATCGTTGCGGAACGATACGGGACGCAACAGTAGCCACCTGAGATTATCATCTTCAACGGTAGCGATGAAGGATTCCTCTTAATAGCTCGACGAATTTTTTGGACGTCTTTCAAACGCTTCCTCGTGTCCCTTCCTGGAATGGGATGTCTTGTAATATTTTAAAATAGAGAACCGAATCTCTTAATAAGGTTACGATAACGGTTTTAAGACTTAACGAGAGGAATACGGGCGTGAGACAGAAGAAGAGCCTGGGAATAAAAAGGATTAAATAGGAAGGATCGCATTGAGAAGAATCATCGGTATTCCTTTTCGGAAGGTAGCAAACGTTTATTAGTAGACAATATATTGTAGGATATGTGATAACACAAACTATAGAAATCAAAGTCTTAAACGGTCTAGCTGGATCTTAATCCTTGTGTGATTCTTATGTGAATTTATATACTACGTATATACAGTCCCTAGAACGCGCGCCGAAATGATTTTTCAGTCTTGAAACGCTAACTCTACTAAACTATCGCAGTAATATGGCGAGTTAAATTGATTAGCAATCTAACAAATTTTTGATTCGCATCTTCGAAACGATCTTAATAATATTGAATGACATATTAAAATCTGTAAATAATTAATTCTTATTGCAGAAAATATTACCCGGCCGGGAGTCGAAGTTTATTAGAAGAACTTTCGTCGATGCTGCGCAATGATATTGTTGCGCAATGTTTCGTGAACTTGCGACGAGTGCAATAATATTAATATACATACTTACATGTATGTCATGTTGCGTCAAACAGACAACAGAAGAACGAATCCTTAAGATATTTTTTTAATGTTACAAGTTTGAACATTTAAACTATGTTGGAAGATTATTTGAATAATTTAATGTACAATAAGATAAAAAGGGAATTATGAGCACAAACTAAACCTATATATTGATGCTTAATTTTTTATGTGTGTAACTTTTATTTAATATAAACGTTGTAATAACAAAGGTTTCGATCTAGATATAAAACTTCAGTATCAAAATATAAAACAATTAGAACAAATTGAATTAATTTAGTTGGGCGAAAGTAAAATAATGTCACAACTCAAAACACAGAATTTTTATTTGAGACAATATTTTACTTATGATCCACTTAATCTATTCTAATTATTTTGTATTATCATATGAGGTGCTCAATAAAAGTTGAAATATTATCATTTCAATGTTTACATTAAATTAAAGTAGTAATAAATTAAACATCAATTATATTTAGATTATATAAGTCCTTTTTTTATTAATTTTTAATCATCAGTCTTAGTCTTATTTTAATCCTTTTATTTGTAATTTAAAGTAACTTTTAGTATGGAATCCCGAATTTTAGAAAACACAGTAAGATCTCTTTGTAAATGATGTATTTTTTACTCGCAAATCTTATTATTCAATAATCCTTATAAATAAACATTTTTCAAACTCTTATTTCAATATTTCCATATATTTCGCCAGACACTCGTAAAATGTTTCACATAAATTCCAGTTATTTAAATAATCTTGACCGTACCTGTAGGTTGGGAAAATAGAAAGAGTAAATGATGGACAATTATTATAAGTGTCCTCGGTGAAATTTATTCGCGCGCATCGCGAAATAAATGCGCATGCGTCCGAGGGCCCAAATGCGTTTCTAAACGATGCTAAAACGTGTACGGTGTAAGATCGGGGTGGGAGTTCGCCCTCGGGGCCCATCGCCCACTCCCCCTTGTTCCTCCTAGCTTGCTCGCGCCAAATGAACCATACCTGAACTTATTTTCACTCCCATCCCATGCGCCGGGTTCGTCCAAGCGCGAGGTGATAAATCACCGCGCCATAAACAACCAATATTTCTCGTCGAATGTTTACCGAGTACGCTTTAAATGCCTTGTTAAAACAAACCTACGCCCGTGCGATGGTGGACTGCGCCCTTTTTGCCTTGCCTCTTTCCACCTCACCCCACACACACCCGTGCCCATCTCGGCGGGTATATATCACGACCAGGCACCGACGTAAACTCTCTCCCTGACCCCTCGCGAAACCTCGCCTTCGGATGGCAAAGAAGGGCGAAGGTTAAGGAACGCAAGTGGTTACCACACGTGGAATACCAGTGTATGTTTAAAAAGGGATTAAGGGAGAAAAACGCAAAGACAGTGCATTAAATTGTCATTAAGTTGCGTAACAGTTACAAATTAATTTTTTTGGCGCATTTTTTATTGATTAAGAAAAATCTGAATTTTTTTTTCGTGAGAACTTTCATTTGCTTTTCTGTATATTTTCGATAATAATAAAATATTTATTACTGATATTAAATTTGTATTAAATATTATTATACATAAAATTTATATTATTATACAATATATAAAATTGCTATTAAATATTATATGATATTAAATATCCATACATATTATAGCGCGCTTGGTTTATTAATATCAAAGAATCCGCGAAGTAAAGAATGCGACTGGCGAAAAAATTTTCTTTTGAATTAAATAATTATCTCTTTTTACAATGCCATTATGATTAAGTACATTTTATTATACGAGGAACATTTAAAATTAAGAAGATCAACAATAAATAAAAGATCAATGTGTACAGTGGAGGAAGAGTTGTGCAGGTGGCTTAATTTACCGCAGCCGCCACGTTTCTCGATTCACCTTCAGGAAAAGTTCCAAAGTTTATGGGAAAAGGCGCGGGGTCGGGGCGTGTCCCATATCTCATCATTCGATTGAGTTATAGCGCGTTAAGGAAGCCGAACTTCTCGGGGCCGCTCGCTTCGAAAGGGCCTAAACGCCGGTTCGGAACAAATCGCGCCCACGACGAAAGGAGCCGGTCGGAAGGCGAGATGAAATTAGTGATGAATAGCTTCTCGTCGATGACCTACCGCTCCCCCGCGTGTAAATGGTTAAACCACTCAAAAGGGAAAGAAGCAAGGAAAAAAAATAGAAGAAGAAGAAGAAGAGAGAGAGAGAGAGAGAGAGAGAGAGAGAGAGAAAGAGAGAGAGAGAACTTCTTGACACGTACGGGAAATGAGCTGACTCCTCCTTAGATTAAGGAATCACAAGTCTTCGATATATATGATATATGTGAGTCACTGAATTATCGAACATAATTAATCACACGAATGTTACATTATAAAAAATATTTTGTTGTAAAATCAAGCCTTGTTAAAATTTTTATGTTGAATTTTTAAAATACCCAAGTTTTAATTTTACATACTATAATATACAATAATTGTGTCATGTAAATATTTTGTGTCAAATTGATATTATATATACTCCTCAGTGTTAAAATAACAATAGTATAAATTCTAAGTAAATGAATAAAATGTATGTGTTAACATATTATGAATGTAAATTTTACTTAAACGTATTAAACGTATTAACCTTTTAACATATATGAATATTAATTTTACTGAAAAAGTATTCTTTCAAAATTTGTTTACAAATTATGTTAGTGTTACATTTTTTATATAATATTTGTTACTTCTTAACATATTCATCTTAAATTAACAAATATTTGGATAGACCGTTTAAAATAAAACATGAAATATATTAAATTTTACATAAATTTTCTAACTGCATAATGTAGCAAAATAATTAAAGAAAACTTCTTAGACAATTTGATTCAGTCAATATTAGTAAAAATGGCGTGGATTTTTTTATATTAAGAATTTATATCTTTGAATATTAAAAAATTTTAAACATCATTTGTTTGAAATTACAAACTATTGGATTTTATAGTATATTATTGAAAACTATAAAGATTACTTTCTGATATTTTAGTCCAAATTTGTTGATTTTTTTTAAGGTTTAGGTTAGAAACATAAATTTTTGAATCATATTTGTTATAAAATTCCTTTAATTTGATTACATGAATAATCTTAGGTTATTTAAGTTTTAAATTTGTTTCTGTTTGATTAATAAATGGTCGATCTTTTAGTTTTATTGTCAGTATTATAGGATCTTTATTTCATCTCTAATAAAAATAAATTTCATATCTAATCGATCTATTACATTTCATCTATTTTTATACTTTTATGCACAAATTCATTTGATCTTATCGGCATATATTATATGTAATTCCATTTCAATTCCACTAACATAAATCCTCAGCGCGCTGAAGGACACTGACATTTATTGATGTCACAATCGTACGTTTTGCTATTTTATTTTCACGACGCACATTAATAAATGATAAATGAAAAAACGCTGGATATTTATCTACGTTCATTTAGTAGTTACCGGAGGGTATACTCGCGCCAGTTGTAGCAGAGCGTTGCTTGAAAAACACCCTGTAGACATAGCAGACATGGACACTGCTGAGTTATCAACCGATCGGGAGTAAATCTCTCGACCACTGTCAGGCAGCGTTCGACAGGTACGATAGCGAATTAACTCCGAAATAAATGGTGCCTCCTAGGAGGTTCCATTCACAAAATTTCTCCCTAGAGACACGGCTGGCCAATAGCGAACACATCTTTCAAGAATCGAAATCGACCGAAAGAGATTTTACCACCAAAAGAAATAACATTTTGTTCTCAAATAACATTTTGTATTTCGTTATATTATACTTTATTATTTACAACAAACAAGTATTACAAATATAACTATTATTCTTTGTAACATCTTGAATTTGTTTTATTATTATTATTTAAGTTCAAATCAAATTTTACTTAAAATTTAAAAGGACAAAATATCGAAAATTGTAACTAACCTCTAAGATTTCAAAGTTTTAAAAATATATTAGAACATTGACACTGAGAGAAAAAAATTTTGATATTTGTAATTATAATTATATGTTACCTTAATTATTGTTATATTATTATTATAATATTATTAATAGCTGTATAGTTTATCGACAAATGTATATATTAGTTGGTTAAAAAGTGACTACAATAATTTGCAAATGTAACTCGTGTGTTTATGCATTCTCTGTTCAAACACAAGAAACACATTTCGTAGTTTGAATAAATCCTTTTTGGTCTATTAAAGACAACGCGCCTATTCTTCGCGAAAAGTTCATGAATATTATGCCAACCATTGGCGAAGAGAGAAAAAAGCTTCAATTTGCATCGACCGCCATTCTTCAGCTCCTTTGAATTCCGTCGCTATAGCGACTTTTGTCCAGATCGTGCCACAATGGCCACTACCTTCTCTCCCCCAACTCGCTTACTCTTCCTGGAGAGAAACTCGGTGCAAACAAAGAATCCTCCCTACGCCCTCTCGAGAGAGAAAAGAGCCAAAAAGGCGATACACGAATAAGCGATGCGCCGGTTGGATAATCCGAGAAAAAAGACCGCAAAACGTGAACTCGCACTGTGGCGAACCATCGCCCACCCCGTCCCTACCTATCGGAGATAGGAGCATGTATAGGGTGGATCTTCGGAAACCCACCTAGATTCAAGATTTAGATAATACTTTTAAAGTTAAATCACACTGAGAGAAAAATGTTTGTGACTATAGTAGTTAGTTATATAGTAAAATAATGATAATTAAGAGCTCCATTTTTATAGTTATTATTGCTATAATGTTAGTAATATTAGTCATAATAATTATATTTTTGTTCTATACATGTATAAAAAAGTACATAATAATTGATAAGACTACAAAGAAATTACTGATATAATCTTTTACTACACTTTTATTACATATAGTATAGTCGCTTTCAATGCTAACTGTATAATTTTTGGTATACTTATAAAACTATAAATATAATTATTATTTACATTTTAACCGTAATAATTATAAAAATAGAGAATTTCTGACAATAATTCTTTTATCATAAAGTTCTTCTGACAAAAATTCTTTTATCATTATAAATAACCTACATTTTTATTCCTTCGACACAACTATATATATATATATATACTTATTAATACAATTTCATTACATTATGACTTAAAAATCTTACTTCTCTTAATTCTCTATAGCGCGCGCGCACACACACACACA
>NW_012130099.1:857472-874788 GCF_000143395.1 Atta cephalotes | reverse complement strand
CTTACTTACTTACTTACTTACTTACTACTACGTCGCGCGCACACACACACACACACACACACACACACACACACACACACACACACACACACACACACACACACACACACACACACACACACACACAAAAGATGCTTTATTTCAGCAGAAAATATAATGTAAAGTTCACTAATATAATATTTATGGTGGAAAAAAAATTATGCAAAGATAAGTTGATAATATTGATCTATAAAACAGAAGTAAAAATGCAATCGAGAAAAATTAAACGATTTAATTATATATAAGAATTGCTACGGCGATTACTTTAACGGAAATGACTATATAATTAACTGCGCTAACTTTAATGAATTAATTGAATGCTACGCGCGCATCGTTAAAACATGATAGCGCAAAACGAATGCGAAGAACGCGTACACATGTTTAATGCATTCGCATTCAACGACATGCAAAACGATACTGCAGCGAATATCAGATTTGTTTAAGGAAGCTGAAAGTATCGTTATTCAAACGATATTTTCGTACTTTCGCACGCGAGATTTTCCAGACATAAATGGTGCCATAATTGGTAATCGCGAATGGCAATATTCTGTGATGGCAAATGTTCTATGATTATTCGTAACATAAACCAACGCCTCTAACTGCTCAAAAAGTTGGATGCAAATTGCAATCTTCCGACTGGAATTTGAGCTTTTATGAAATATTTTGACTTTTGAGTCGGTCGTTAACTCTAAATTGCATTGCGCAAATTTCCATTGTTGGAATTTATGTCTATTATTTAATAGTATTTCTTAACAAAATTGACTCTTATTTATTTAGTTTGTTTATATATCTTATATCGATCGAAGCTGAACTTCAGCTTCAATTTGGCACTTGAAAGAATAAAAATTTGTTTCGCGGCGATATTTGATTCTCGATAATCGCTGTGCGTCTCTGAAGTCGAAAGATTGTTCGAGAACTGTCAAAGGTTCATGCTATCTCGGAAGTGAATCCCGGAGGATCGCGAATCTGGCGAGTGATTCGTTAAAAGATCGAGGATTCGCTTCCTCCCCGCTTCATGGCGATCTTCCCAACAAGGATTTACTCGTTGGGGAGACTGTTCGGTCACGTAACATTCGCGAATATTTGGGACCTTAAGGGAACCGTAAAAAGGGTGATCTTGGTTCTGTGGGGTGCAGGAGGAAGGGGAGAAGGGAGCGACAAGCGAACAAGGTGAGCGGCGTGACTATGGTGGCCAATGGGAGTCCCGCGCGAGGAGACATCGGGATCGAATCAGTTTATGTGCGACAGGTTCCGGAGAGAGATAGGGAAAGAGAGAACGGGATACGGCGAAGGAAAGAGGGTACGCGCGCAGGAGAGACAGTGCTGGGAAGCCAAGGAGGGAAAGGAAAGAGCGAGAGTGAGATGGCGAGGGGCCAACCAGACCGTACACTTTGCCAACTCTCCGACCTTCTGGTTCGCCGCCATGAAGAGGCATTATTTACAACGAAGTCCCTGGTAGACAATGCCGGGTAGCCGCGGCCATCTTTCCTTTTCTGTTCCCTATATGCGACAGCATCTGCCGCGGCTGTTTCTTCAGGAAGTTCTGCTTTCTTTTCCCTCCTCTCTTTTCTATTTTTTTTTGTTATAAATAAACACTGTATATTTTCAATGAAATTTGATGCAAAATTTTAATTCTTACTACACTCTACTTTGTGGTTTAGACTATCAAAGGCAGTGGGTATTATTTATGCAAATTTCCTATGGATATATTTGTTTCTTATTCTCTGTTTTCCTTTCCATATATATATATATATATATATACTTTTCTTTCTTTCTGCCTCTCTTATCGTTATTATATAGAAGATTTAGTTGTTTATTCGTTCTGTTCTCGTGTACATTCAGAAAAAAGATGTAGCAACTATAAAAATAACAACTATATAAGTTTCATATGTAGAATCAATATAAATACACATATATATATATATATAGAGTTGAATAAACCATTTTATAGTTGAAACTATAAAATAGTTTGTTCAATTATATGGACATTATAATTGAATTCAACAATGTAAATGAATTCTTTAGATTTTATTTTATTGAAACTATAAAACATTTTTTTTAATTTAATTAATTTTTTACTTTGCAATTTATATAAAACAAGTTTTTTTTCAAAATTTTGACTATTTTTCCAAATATACATCATATTTATTATATACATCAGATCTCAGATGATGTAGATAGAATTAAATAAATTTCAACGGATAATGTCTTCAAATTGGATATGCATACAGCGTCTGAAGGTTAATTCTATGTATAAAACTTATATAGTTGCTACCACTGTGTTTTTCTTTGAAAGTTCTTTCTTCCATAGTATGAAAAGCAGCTTATGGTGGTTACGTTACTGGCATTGTTCGCTATTATTACCATAAATTTGTGAAGAAGCTTCGAATTGTCAAGAGAAAACACATCTTTATTTATATCAGATATTAACAAAGAAAAGAAAGAGACTCAGATTTGTCAACCATTTCAACAGCAGATTAAAGTCGAGAAATAAAGGAAGAAATAAAAGAAGTAATGAGAAACATTGATAACACCTGGGTTATAAATGATTGGAAGTTAAAAGGTTTTATTTCTGCGTATTAACTTTCGGACATTTAAATAAGTAATAAATCTTTTATCTCAATGGATTTATCTGATAATGATAAAGATATATCTTATTTTTCAAGCAGATTTGACATTAATTAGAAGATAAGGCGTAAAATTAATTAAAAAGGTAGGTAGATTACTTACACACTCGTAAAATTTAATAACTGTTCCCACGAAGTAATTCCGTAATTTCCAATTAAATTCTTATTGATGAAAACTCGATTCTGCCATAACGTTTGCAAACACGTTGGTAGCAATGATGTATCTTTAATATTGGTATTTAAATATAAACCGCAACTCTAATTAATCATCTTAATAAAATGGTGATTCGAATAAATACTTATAAATACTTATAAATAATAATTTGTATCCTGAAATAATACGAGAAAGAAAGAGAGAGAATGAAAGAGAAGAGTTTTCTTTTTTTTTGTTAAGAAGCAAAAAAACGAAATGAGACACTGTTGATCTATCCTTTACGGGATATCCTGTCGCAGATCCTTCACGAGGGTCCATTAGCTTCTGGAGAACGCGAATTATGCGAACATAAAATGTCATGCATATTCATAACAACCATTTCGACGAGTGTATACATTACACGTATATTCGTCGCAAATAATCCATTAAACTCGCTCCCTTCACCGTATATTTAAAATTGTATTATATTTATAATATTTATAATTATATAATATTTATAATATTACAATTATATATAATTATTATATACATAATATTCGTACAGATATTATCGCCGATTGTCAAAGAGTTCTGTTAGAGATACTATAATTATAGTATTATTATAATATTATTACTCTAAGTTCTGCCGCACCGTGAAATATTTCATCGTACTTTGGAAAGAGTGACCTCAAAAATCCTTTTTTCTGGGCCCTCGATTTTGGAACTGTGTACCAAATTTTACCTTATATTGTAATTACAGAGAAGTTTGAAGTTGAGGTGACAATTATTATCAGAGTTGAGAATGTATTGAGAAAAGAAAACGGATTTTTGCATAGACGTAATACGTAACCCCCCCCCCCCCTCCAACCATATGATTACAATTGTCATCTCAATCTGAAACTTCTTTGTAATTAATATCTTATTGTAGAATTTGGCACAGTTCAGTCCAAAAATTAAGAACCCAAAAAACGGGCGAAAAAACCCCTTTTTTGGGGTTACTTTTTGCAATTTTGTGAATACGAGTGATCCCCCTCGATATTTCTCGAATCTGCAAAACGTCAATGCGATAAATTTGGATGGGTCGACTTTCGAATTGTCGCAACCGGATTTTACCGAATTGAACGAAGCAGATTTCACTTCGCATTGATCATCCTGAAAGAATAAAAAGGATTGAATGTAACGGCGATCGTTTGGTCAACGTGCCCGGCTTTTTCCCGATTTTACGAGCAAGCAAAAGAAATACAAGCTTGAGCTCGTGCATCGCCTCATCGCCGTTCATCGGGGGGGGGGGGGGGAGGGGGAGGGACTTCAGGAGGGTCCAATCGCACCGAAACAAGAAGTTTCCGCACGCCGCATTTTCTTGCGTACCGACATACATTGGTAACGCGTGCCTCTGTCACCCTCTCGGCGGCCATCTGCCGTGTTCAGCAGCTTCCATCGAGCAATCGAATCGGCAGAGACGGTAGTCATGGAGAAAAAGGAGAAACAACTCACGAAATAGTTGAAGAGGAAGATAAAGATCGAGAAAGAAAAGGAAATAAGAGAAATGAAGAAGAGAAGACATTACGTCCCAGCAATATCAACGGAAGCAATGGCGTAGAGTAGCAGCTGACTGGCTGCTCTTTTTACCCCGGAAGCCAAAGAATGCACATGTATGTATATACATTTGCGCGTGTGATAGATCTGTTCATGTGTTCGCAATGTTGCAATGTTCCAGTAATTATACATATATTATTACGATACACGGAAAAAAATATTTAGTTGAATTGGAATTGTGGTGGAACGTGAACGATTCAGAATTTTAGTTAAGTTTATTAGATTTCTGGTTAAATTTACTAGAATTCTAATTATTTCAAATAGAATTCTGATAGATTGAAAATTGGTTATTTCAACTCGAATTTTGATAGATTTAGAATTGGTTATTTCAACCAGAATTCTAGATCGTTCGTCTTCCACCAAAATTCCAATTAATTTAACCAAATATTTTTTCCGTGTAACATTATAAATTCCGTTGTAACAATGTTATTGCAAGTTTGCGTGGTGTAGCGAAACGAACAGACCTATACGCGATATGGGTAGAATAAATATTCGCGATTAACGTGCGCATGTCGGCAGAATTCTGATTAAAACATTGATAACTTTTGATATTCATAATCATTCGACGTTTGCGATCGCAAGATTCTTAATTTAGCAGCGTCCAGATTTGGATCTTTAAATTTCGAGTTTTCGACCGAGAAACAGAATCTTTGTGCAAAAACATGTTCGGACCGTCCTGTTTCTTCCTCCGAACTATCGCGATTCTTCCTGCTTGTATCATCAATTACCAAACACCCTGTATGTATCGACGATGAATGCTCGCCGGTCTTACCGCTTTCACAATCGCTGTGATAAAAACTCCTCTAGTCTCGTTCTTCGTTGTCCCGTCTCTTAATGCTTTCTCTCTCACTCTTCTATCCTCTCCCTCTCTTTTCCTCTTCTTCGTTTTCCACTCTCCTCAAGGCTTCCTCATGGAGCAAGCGCGTCTGACGTTTGACAGAACAAAAGACTATCGACCGGACTTGCTCGCTTGGAATCTTCCTTTTCCCTCAAAAAGATAGACTCCCGTAGCCTCTCCTGTATCTTCCCTTCTTCAATCCTTCTTTCTCTTTACGCTTCCTCCGAACTGCCATATACTCGCCCAACAATCCTGTCTCGATGAAAGAAAGGGTTGAGAACGACTGTGGAGGGATGCCTTTCCTGACCAGCTCTCTCCTGCGTGTGCATCCAACGATCCATCGCGTACAAATTACTGAAAATTGGTCCACTTTTTGAAGCAACTCGAGGATACCTCCCGACGTCGGTATAACCATAGTTTTGTCCCTATTGTCCTTCGTCCTCGAGACGCGTTTTTTTACCGACTAAGATGGCTATAACACGGACCGACTTCCTCGGGTGCGAGATTGTTTTTGTCGGCATAATGATTTTCGAGATTTAACACTAGTTTTCGAGTCCTAAGAAATTGGAGCGGCTCGGCTCGTGCGACTAATTTGCCAAGAATCGGTGAGTAATTTTGGATATTAGATTTGACCGGACTTCGCCAATTATCCGACAAGAATCCGACGATCTGTACCGCTAATTTTTAATGATGATTTTACTTCTAACATTTCGTATTATAATTTCAATATTTTTTGTAAAGGAGGAGGCTGTTATTTCGCCCTCAATCGATTTCCATTAAACAATTTTTTTTATATTATATTGAAAATGCTAAAAATTATCATTATGTGAGGAAAAAAACCGATCCCTAAAGTTCTAATTAATTATAATTACTAGTCTAGATACAACATTACGAAACCCTCTTCATTAATAAGTAAACTGATAAAATTTTTTTTTATTATGTAATAATAATAATAATACTCTGCCACTTTTAATGTCATTTGAGACTAATTATCGTCTCCAAGGTAAAGATGAATACAGCTTATAGAAAAAATAAATTTAATTACTCTTTTCTCAATATTTTAAAAATTAATGAAACATCAATAAAATGTTCTGTTTCTATCTTCAAAAAATTCTTTAAAGATAGCAGTATTTTCTTCCATGTTTTCTTTTAGGTATAATATGCTTAATTCTATTAAGATTCTTTCTTTGTAGAAATTTGCTTGAACATTTTTCTCGTCATAACGTGGGGCTTTATTATACTCGTGACACCCGGACAATCTCGCGTGACTTAACGGCGCATGAATAATTAACGTAAAATTCGATCGGTCATGGAAGATGTTTATTTTTTTCCGTTTGACTTTTAGGAGAGTGACTACAACTCTGTGACAACCTGTTACTCTCAATTGTTACACCGCTATCTGCTGAAAAAGTCAACGATTTTCAAATGACGCTGACGTCACTGACAACTTATATAAACATTTGTAAATAATTGATCAATGAGAAATGTATTTTTGGACGCAGAAAAGTACCTTTCTGTATTTCGAAAGCATTACAACTTGCAATATGTATTTAACTTTTATCAAATATTTTAAAAATTAAGGAATCAGATATTTTTGATAACATCCTTAATATCTTTCTTAGTATCTCAATATCTTTCCAGAAATGTTAAATAGCTTCTCTTCGTAATTAATGAGTTAATGCGACCATCAGTCCAACATACGCTTCACTCAACCTTCAGCAGGCATCGTTAAAATAAAAAGTATCCACGCATCCCGCGATATTGAGCACACAAATATTTCTACCGTCAACGAGAGACAACAAGATATTCGTTTCGAGCACAAAGCCAAGATGGACCGAGGGAGAATCAGCAAAAGGCTCCAATCGCTTATATTTCACGATCGTCGATCGAAAAAGGAGAAGCGCGATCCTTCCGCGCGCGCACCTGCCGTGTTGCGGCACCGTAAGAAGGCTCCGTCGTCGGAGAAAATACAGCGGGAACCCATGGATACGAACGAAACTTCTTATTTGTTCGAGAATCTCCCGAGAGTCCGTCCGAAAGCCGTGCGCATGTAAATGCGCGACGCGAGTCTTGGAGAGGTGATATTTCGAGGTCCGCTGACGTCGGACCCCGGGGACCGACGGCCATTGTATCCGCGTTCGCTCGCGCGCGCCCCCTGCTCATTAAATATTAACGAGAGTCTCAATTTCTTCATTTCGTTGATGAGTCGCCGCGCGCCATCCGAGAGAACCCGCATATAGATTGAAAATTAACTTATATGAGCGCCGACAAAATATATACGACATGCGGTGCACTTATACGACTCAAGAGGCCTACAATTTACACGAGAGCTCGCTATGTTGGTATAACCCCTAAGTAGAACCCTTGTCTCCCCCGTCGCACTTCTTCCCTTCTTCTACTTCTTTCTACTTCTTCTCTTTCGTCATCTTCTTCTTCCTCGTCATCATCGTATCTTCCTTTCGATTTATCCGCTTCTGACCCGAATGTGAAATCCTTAAATATCTAATTTGATGCTAATTACAACTTGCACTTGCACCTCGCGAGAGACCGCTAAGCGTGTTTGCGTATGGTGAGATTTAATAGTGAGCTCGAGACGTGATATATGATAAATGATGGAAACGTGTCATCGATAATCAATCAGAGTCATCAAGATTGACTCTTTGAACTTGAAGGTGTGTTTGTATTTTCAAAGCATTTCGATTTTTGGCATATTGAAATCTTATAGATCTTCAATATTTATTTATATGTTTGGCTAAATTGAGTTTTGCGATTAAAAAATTTGAAATCTTGTAATAAAATGCATCAAATAAATTTCGTTACGTGTGTGAATTTCATTTTAGAAAATTACAAAGTAGATTGCTTACAAACCTTTGAAGAAAGCTTACAGTTTATATATCGATTGTTAAGTTGGAAATTGAGATTGAAGAGTTTCTTATGTATGTTGATATATATTGTTATGTATCTTTTTTCACATAGTTGAAAGAAAAGAAAGCTTTAAATTCATCTCATGATATAAAAATAATGGAAGAAAAATAAATAACATTTTTATTAAAAATGATATTGGTAAACATTTCAACAACAAAAACGCACTATGGAGTTTTTATTTTTGTATTCAGTAAGCAAAAATTAATTAAGATTAAAACCTATCTTATTGGGTTATAAAAATTTCTTTATTTATTGACTAATAAAAATAAAGAATAATAAAAATAAAGAATTGTTTCACGTGCTTCAATATATTAAGGCAAAAATTTGGATATATTATATATGAAATGTGTAAAATTACTTCGTAAAAGATTTAATTTGATCATCATGCTTCATTAAAAATCAAAGCATGTGTACTAATTGGAACACAAACTTACATTTTTTTTTGTCACAATCTATACTTCGGAGAAGGGACATCAAATTAAAGAAGAGAACAAGTTGCGTTTGAGTCAAGACGTACGTAACCATTTATTATACGATAATAGTTGCACTCGAATGTAGCACATTAATTTGTCTATAGACTTGGAAATAATTGCTTCGCTCTTTAACATGTACGCTTAATGATCGCTATGCTACACATATCTAATGTGCGACCTATCAATTTTCCCTGCCGAGCATTACGTGACGGGATACGTCGTGACAGATGCCCGTAAAGTGTTTGGACTTACTTTATTTCAAAAGATGAAATAAAAAAAATAAATATAGCACAGTTTATAAATACATAGGAGAAGTACATAGGATGTGATGTGTTTTCTTCCGTTATTAATTTTTACAAAAGTACGTGAATACTATTAACCCTTTGTGGACTCACGATTTAAGATCACACACTGAAAAAAAGATTGGTTACAACAATTTAGATAGTAAAATATGGCATAGCATTTTTATATGGCTGCAGCAACCAGTTTTTGACAGATTGTAACAGCAAATTTTTAGTTGTGTTAGCTTATCAAAATCATATACTGACATTGCGGATAGGCTAACAAAACTAAAAATTTGCTGTTACAACCAAAAACTGGTTGCTGCAGCCATATAAAAATACTATGCCATATTTTACTATCTAAATTGTTGCAGCAACCAATCTTTTCTTTCACTTGAATACACTTCTTCCGATAATGAAATACGCAGAGTTTGAAATATTGTGAAATTATTCAAATTAACTATTGACGACTTTTTTTTGCTACAGTTGTATGTTGACATTGATTAACTTTATTCACTCTTTTTTTCAATCATCGCTAAACGTTTCTTTAATTCCTGCCTATATTTTTAATATTTAATTTTAAACTATATTTGAAGAGCTAAATAACATTAAGATTTTACGAAAATTTGGAGTGTATTATATTGCACTTATTAGGCAAATTACTAATTTGATTTTTATGAACCTTGATTAAGCTTAATTTGATGATGTTTTATTCGAATTTGAGGTCAAAAACAAAAAAAAAATCAAACTGTGAATTCAATGGCAGACAAAAATTATGAAGACAATCTGATTAAAATTCAATTTTAGAAAATTTTTAATTGCGAAGTAATAGTTTTTACTTTTACTTCATTTTTCACTCATTAATATTATGTAAACAATAGTATTAATTTTCAAACTGATTCTGGTTATGAATTCTGTGACAATAGATACTTTTTTTTCGTTAGAAGTTATTAGAATTTATTCCTCCAAAATTCAACATTTCCAAACTTGGTGATATCAAAAATTCCCTTTCTCAATAATCTGATTATTCTTTTGAAATTTTATAATTCTAAAACCAGAATCAAATATAGCAACCTTGAAAACCCATAAAAAATAAGATTTTTATTAAACAACTCTCATCCTTAGAGGATTAAATTTCCTATTAAATTAATGTTTAGATATTAGCCATTTAAATTGCTAGGTGCACTAATACATTCCAAATTTTCGTAAAATCTTAATGTTATTTAGCTCTTCACAGTTAAAAATACAGTTTAAAATTAAATATTAAAAATATAGGGATTAAAGAAACGTTTATCGATGATTGAAAAGCGAGTGAACAATGTTAATCAATATACAAAAAAATGTCGCAAAAAAAAATCGTCAATAGTTAATTTGAATAATTTTACAATATTTCAAACTCTGCGTATTTCATTATCGGAAGAAGTGTATTCAAGTGAAAAAAAATATTAAACGAGTAGATTCCTACGATGCGCTATACATGCCTGAAAAGATCAAGTTCATCAAGGTTTCGTAAATTCGCGACAATCTAATCTTCATTACGCAATCGTACGTGGGTGAGATTGCGTTATTTGCGTCAAACTTGCGTCAAAACACGTGTGTATGTGTGTGCCTCGTACTGCTCGAATTCAAAGATGACGATTTGAAAGGGAAACGTGAATGCAAGAACGCATAATGTGAAAGGCTTGATCAAGGCGAAATCTCTCATCCTCCGAATGACACGCGATAATCCGGACCGCGGTTTGCAAAAATATATTATGTCCTTTGAATTCCAGCAGCTTGTTAAAAAATCTTTTTCTTAGCTAAGTTTTTTGGCACGAGCAGAGGAACGCCGTTTTTCCTTTTTTTTTTTTTTTAAGAAAAACTTTCATACGTTTACGCCGCTAATATAAAATTCATAGACGCTCGCCTAAATTTTTATCGAGCTTCGTATAATTTTGTTTATGAGATTCAATCTTGTCTTGCAACTTCTAATATCTTTTAACAACTATATAAATTCGCAAACTTATCTTCTTTGTTACTGGATATTTAAAATTACAAAAAATTATTGCGTTAACGTATTAGCAATTGTAAATTATCATCGTCTGATTATAAGTTCAATTAATAGATACATAATCTAAATAATTAACTTTGGCCAATTGAACAGTGCGAAGCTGATAAAAGATAGTCGCGCGCCAAGTCTCGTATAAAATCAATGACAGGATAAATGAAATAATTTTCCTACATGATTGCACATGTAATGTACGTGTTCATCCGCATGGGCGAGCTTATATTTAATTTAGCAGCCCTTGTGACATCGTACAGGGTGTTCTAAACAGTTGCATACATAGTTTTAACTAAAAATGATATTGACATATTTCATAAAATACACAATTTAGATAAAGCCTAAAAAATTCATTCGAAATTCCCTCGAAACTTATGGAAGTTTTCAAATATCATTCAGAAACATTGATAAATCGTTTAGACATATTCAAATGTAACTAACTTAGAAATGTTAATATAACATTAAAATTTTTTAAATTGATATTTTTTTTTAGATGTTTTCACATTTTTATTATTTCAAAATTTATGTTTGTATACCTAAATTTTCAAAATGTTTCAGGAATGCTTACCAGATATTACATCTAAAAACATATATTGATATGATTCGTAAAAATTGCTTGATAAAAATGAGAGAAACAGGATGAAATAAGCCAATATTTATATTAGTTTAAAGAGAAGATTGGTTCTCTTCAATTCTTTCTCTCTCTCTCTCTCTCTCTCTCTTTTATTTTTGTTGACCACATTTAATATATTATTTAGATACGGATGGCATAGTAGATCTATGCTCTATATAATTTACGTCTTTGGTTACATAGAAGATGTAAAAAGACTTTCAGAAATATTAAAACTTTCAACTGTTTCAAATTTCAAAAACGTTTAACATTTAAGTTACAGATAAAAAATTAAAATTAAACATTCACTCGTATCAAAAATTTATCAAGAAGAAATTTTTCAATTTTTCAATTTTCAATTTTTTTTTTAAACACGTGTGTCTGCCATATATCTGTGTGTGTCTGTATACATCTTTCTGGAACACCCCATATGTCGAACAGTGCCTGAATGACTCTGTCGTTAATTAGATATAATCACTAATACCCTCTTTGCATACGTACCTAGATTACATTATTACTATTCTCGTCTAGTAATCTTTGGTAATTCGGGTGTGCATGGAACTATGATTATTATCACTGATTATTTAACCATAATCATCCTCGAAGTTACCCACTAAATTCTACCTGATTAGGCTACCTTCAGAAAAGTCCTCCGACGAGTCACTTCCTTCGTTAAAGTATATCCGACGACACATTTTTGTCCAAATCTTGAAGAAGGCCAGGCAATTTAATCTTGATCGATATCGCATAAGTAACCAAATTTCCAAGTTTGTTTCCTGCGCGAGATTAAACTATATATCGGCTTCCGTGAAATTTAAGTAATTGTTCTTAAAATTAGCACGGCAAGGATCACATTCTAGAAAGAAAACCAGACTTAGACAATCGCTGCCACGATATGTTAGCAACGTCAGCGTTCATCAGCGAGATTTCTTGCTAAGACCCACGATGGACGCACGTCATCGACTTGTCAAGTTTCTCCTTGGAGTTCGATTCACAAAGATATGCAATAATCCCTCATCCAAGATGGCTGGAGAGACTACTGTAAGCATCCTCTTCCATTTCAAGCCGTCGTCAGTAGAGATCGGAAAAGGAGACCTGAGAGGAAACGCCTGAATGCAGATGATGAAGGGCGTGTAACTCCTCCATCGAGGTCGAGGGCATGCTGTTACTGTCGCCGAGTATGCTGGCTGCCGGTCCGACGGTCGGAGAATTGCCGGTGCTCGAGGATACCGCCGTTCCGGAACAACCGACGTTGCTACCGGCGTTGCTACCGTCCTGCCGCATCAGATTTCGTCGCCATTTCGCGCGCGCGTTTTGAAACCATACCTGAACAGACGCAAAATCAAAGGACCACATAATTTCAATTCTTTAACGGATTCTTCAATCATCGATCGATAATTGTAGTAATACTCGTTCCAAGAATTCAAAATAGAAGAAAATAATATGTTTAAAGAGATATGCTATAAAAAAATATGGATGTAAATTGAACATTATGTGGTATTATACAATTATATAATTATCACCGTATTGATCTTGATATAATATAACATAAGTAAATTGAACGCCATATTTTAGAACGACGAATAATTTAAAAATATTCTTCGTGTTGATGATGATATAAACATCGTGGTGGTGTTAAATCCCCTACATTAGTATATTTATATATCACCAACATGGAGTGATATTTAAATATATATAGTGTTAAATCCACACCCATTTTTTAAAGTGTATTGACGAAAGTGGAGTTGACGTAGGTTAGTTAAGTTTATTACTCTTGCGAAAGAAAACTCGTCAATAAAGAAGTAATATCGTCAGTGATAATTGTCTCCTCATAAACACTTCATATACAAACGGAAGAGCTCGTACCTGTAGCACCCTTTTCGACAGGCCAGTCTTCTGCGCGAGTTGCTTTAGGTCCTTGGCGTCCGGATTCTGATTTATCGCGAAGTAATTCTTCATGGTTCGCAATTGGTGATGCTTGAAACTGGTACGCATACGCTTCGTTCGCTGATTCTGGTGCACCGGTCCCGGGGAGCCCACGGATGCGTCGTACGCAGCTAGCGACTCCATCGATGAGGACAGCTCCGTGGGATGCAGCAGTTCTGCAATGGCGACGTCCGCTAGAAAGTTTCTCTTTTCTTTTCCTTTTCAATTTCGCGTCCAACTATCGACGTCACACGGGAGCGACATGCGATAGAGGAGAAAAATGACGCATTGCATTTAAAAAAGATCGTCAAATCGTTTCATTCATGCATATAAAAAATTGCAAGCTCCAAAATAAAAAATTTAAAATTTCTTAAACCCGAAAATATTGAATATATAATTGAAAGAAATCGCGAAATTCTGAAGAATTTTAAAACTTTAGGTTTCTCAAATAAGAAACAATCAATCGTCATGTTGAATTCATTTAAATTTACAAGATATATACTTTTTTCGTCCAAGAATTATACTGTATAAAAATCAAGTCAGCTTCCTAATATTTTGTTTCTATTTCATTCTCCAGTGTTCTTTAATTCATGAGCCATCTATACTGAACGGTATAACTTCAGAAGGATTTTATCTCCGTGAAGTCGACCTCCTTTCGCGCTACTGTCCCTTCCGATGTCGCGAACGTAACTGTGCTTCCCAAATTATCTCCAAAAAAAGGAGCGAAATCCATGTGTCGTTCGTCTCAATGAGAAAATGAATTCCACCATGGAGCCACATTCGCGAAAACGGTTTTTCTTCCTTTCCTCCCTTCTTCTCACTCTTTCATTCTCGTTCTTTCTCTTCTTCTCGTTAGCAAACCAGCAGATCGTCCGTTGGGAATGGAAGTTCGGAACAATAAACAGTAATAGCGCATACGTGCTTGGGGATTTACTTCTGGGATCCCCCTTCGCCCTTCTCTCGTCCCGCGTAGCCGCTTCGTCGACTGGAACCCGTTCTTCTCCCGATTGAATTCAATGGTTACCCTCGTCGTCTTATTTATTGGATGCGTTCCTTCGTTCTGCCGGCGCGCAATAACTGCAACTGCGCACATAACTGCAGCACGCCTGTCCTCTTTCCGGTGATTCTCTTTCTCCCTTTCCATACTTCTTTATTTTTGTTCATCATAATTCAGTTAAATTCGTGCGGGGTGGCATGACCGTTAATTGATCAATTAATACGCTTCTTCATTTAAGAAATGCCATAAGAAGTTCCTTTCGCGTTTTTGCGGACAATTATTTTCCTCATAAAATGAGTCTATAAAAAAAAGAGAAGCTCTACTGTATCATCAAAAATCTAAATATACACAGATTTCATTTTGCATTTACAAAAAACGCAATTGAACAAAAAAAAGGAAAGACCAGTTTCGGCGTGATTTTACACGCGAATCGAAATTAGGACTTTCCCAGCGTGTCTTTCGATTCTGGCGGGATCTTTCTGTGCAGAAAGAGGTACGGCTCCAGGCACCGGCGGACAGTGACAGATAGGTATCGGCACTGGGAGATGCATCGATTGGCCGATCTGCCCGGAAAAGAATGCTGCCGTGGCCAATGCGTGGCCACTGCCAGCAGAATGGCCGGCCAGAGCGCTATAATGCCGCCTGCGTAAGTTTCTTGCTGCGCTGCTGGCATCGGAATCCTTCTTTCGTTCTGTCGTCGATTCTCAGTCCTCGGTCTTTCGGCAATTTTGGCCTTCTAACTCGTCCTGACAAATTGTAATCTCATTCTTAAAACCGCCAAATCTATCCTCCCATCCTATTCCCGCCAAACCGCTTGGAAGAGAGAAGCTTCCCAGGGCTTACGTGTGTTCTTCCCTCATAAGAAAGAACAATATATTTTCTAAGACTACTAATATAAAAAGTGTGACAAATAAGCCAATATTTTTGCTATAAACTATCTTTACATGATAATAATTGCAATATATCGTTTATGTGTCGATGATTTAAAAGTCGAACAGTTACATTAAGAGCTGGTTGTTCGAATAAACTATGTGATAATTTGATTACTGGATAAACAAAATAGTAAAAGAGTAAGAGCATAATAAGAGAGTAAGAAAGTAAAGTGGAAAAGATGGAACAACTTAGCCTTAATGTTATAAAATCAGATTTTATATTCAATATTTAAACTGAGTTGTTTTACCTTTCGGTAAACTTCAGTTCATTGCCTTCTTCTCTTATGTTATTATTCTTTTGTTTATCTAGTAGATAAATTACTATAGTTTATCTGAAAGATACTGAACCTTAATGTAACTTCATGTCACTTATAAGTCAAATTAAACCTGGTATTATACTCAAACTGTACTTATATACAGCAAAAGTATGTATTTTTTTCTATAGAAAATTTTGATTTCTTAAATCCTAACACGCAAAGAAAAAGACATAATAATAGCAACAGTAAAAAGATCTGAACTTATATAAGTTTTATATTGATGTACATAGTTGAATAAATCAGTATATAATTATTGTAATTAATCAAATTCAATTATGGACATTTATTCTACGCATGAAACTTGTATTTATACTTTATAGATGCTACTGCTATGTTTCTCTCTGAGTATAAATCGAATCGCTTTGATAACTGAAATTTTTCGTTTAGCATAATCTAATACATCAGCTGGTGTAATGTCAGGTATTAGATGTGATATGTTTCGCAGCTTAGGAATAGTCGAATTGTCATCTTCTTGCATCTGTGTTATTACTACAACAGTTCCTCTGCGATTCACCGTCGGTCGCTAGGCGTTTCACCATCGTGCTCCCACCGTCGGCGTGTCCTTTTCGCAAAAACTGTCCCAATTATATATAAAGACAATAAAACACCGCGAGAGGGTTTCTCTCTTCCAGGCCGTCTGTTCCCATCCGTGATCACGCACGCAGGACTTCATGGACGATTTTATGGCTCTTGGTCGTAAATTCCGGTCGGTAGTCCGGGGATAGTGATCCTCGCTCTCGTCGATTATAAAATAACTGGGAATTACGCGCGATCACCAGTTGATCGCCATCTTGGTTTGCGCCTGAATCGAAATGATCGTAAAATCATATCGAAACGCGATACGATATGCGCGCCAAATAATCTGCAAATAATACAAGTCGAGCGAAGAATCACCATGTTTTTAATTTCTGTCGATCAAAGTGCCGCAAATCCGCATTTTGTTAAGGTTGTAATGGCGACAATGCGATAATTAACGTCGCGATTTATATGTCTTATTGTGTCTACACTTAAGGTCTAACCTATCATGATGATATTTGCGGAGCTACACTATAATTCTCGCACGATTTTCATCGCACTTCACTATCATTTGTTATCTATTCGAAGAAATGAAGATTATAACCAGACAAAATGAATGTCTCGAAATCATAATAGGATCTTTGTTATCAAGAATCCGCATTATGAATCTTTGAGCAATTAGACATCTGCGTAGCGCGCGAAATTTCAAATCAAAGATTATCGCTCGCCAATATCAAATGCTCAAGTTAACGAGCCAAATAATCGCGCGAACGAAATGAAATAACATCTGTGATTCTTGCAGGCTCGAGCAAATGTTTGCACGAAGGAACGCCCCATTATACTCGATCAGTAAATAATGCAACTCCGCCGATTAACTCGTTTGCTGTAGCGTAGAATAAAGAGAAAGCATAAGAAGAGAGAGAGAGAGAAAGAGAGAGAGAGAAGAGAGAGAGAGAGAGAGAAGAAGAGTAAGTAATAAGAAAAGAAAAGAAAGAAGAAGGAGAGGAAGGAGGTACGGTAGGTACGGTACGTACAACCGAAACGTAAACCGAAAAAACCGGAAAA
>NW_012130099.1:819217-857452 GCF_000143395.1 Atta cephalotes | reverse complement strand
TAACGTAACGTAAGTACGTAACGTACGTACGTACGTACGTACGTACGTACGTACGTAGTAGTAGTAGTAAGAAGAAGTAGAAGAAGAAGAGAAGAGAGAGAGAGAGAGAGAGAGAGAGAGAGAGAGAAAGAGAGAGAGAGAGAGAGAATAAGAGTCAAATGAAAAAGAAAAGAATGAGAAGGGAGAGTCTGGCATCACAAGTACCAAAAACGAATACCTAACTGAAGAGTCTAGGGGTAACTCTAGGGAAGAAAAAGGGCGCGAGGGATAACAAGAAGATCGTTCACGATCGATACAAGATTGCGGAACATACATTGGCTTGACTCACCGAGCGCTCCAGCGGCCAGTCTCATCGTGACGGGAAGCTCGGAGCCGGTGACTTCCGACAGCTTCCGCTTCCGCGGTCGGCCTTTCTGCACCGTGCCGGAAGTGATCGGACTTTGCTCGTAGTAAGCCGGAAGCGGCGACACCCCTGGCGAGCCAAGATCTTCGATACTGCCGGCAGCACCCCCGTAATCGCCGGCGCAGCACAGCAACTCGTAGTGTGGTCTTGGGAGCGACGTGCTCGTCAGTCGTCAACCTCTCTGTCAAGTAGTCGATAGACGACCTGACCTCCGCGTTATACGTTCGAGTTCGATGAACGAGTTCGACTCCGTGATACCACGCGAGGGTGGGATTTAACGAGCGGCAGGGATCATCGTTAGTCGAGGAATAAGTCGAGGATTAAATCGCCGAGTTGTTGGATGAATTCGAAGCATCTGGTTTTCCTTACTGCGGTAAAATCTCTTGGTCTTTGGAGTCGCGAGAAATTTTGATAGTTAGAAAATTTTACAGTGTACTTTTCTAAATCTTTTGGAATGAAATTGAACTAATCTTGAAAAAAAGAATGGCAGATTTTCACTCTTTACAGAAGTGAAATTTCACTCTTTTGGAATAAAAATCATTCTAAAGAATGAAGTTTTGTTCCAAAAAAAGAAGATTTTATTTCTTTGAAGTAAATTTTCTAAAGGAATGAAAATCTGTCACTCTTATTTAAGTTTTCATTCTTTTTCTGGACTGACTTAAATTTCACTCCAAAAGATTTAGAAAGTAGACAATTTTAAGGTACATATTTCATTTCGTTTAGAACGTAAACGTTTAGAAATGGAAGAAATCATGGAATCTCTCTCTTAAATCTTGATATTTATAAATTCTCATTCTCACGCGGTCTGTCGTCGTGGTCTTCCCGGAACCCGAGACCAAATCCGTCCATTCCAATGACTATCATTAGCACTCAACAACCGTCATTAGCGCGGAAGGATGGTAAAGGGGAGAATGACTCGATGCGACAAAGCGACTTGTGCTCCTGTCAACCTCGTCATCGAACTCGTTGATAACAAGGAGAGACGGCCTTTGAAGGATAGTAATGATCAGACACTCTTGTTTCTCACCTACAATACACTAGTCCGTCCCGCTGGCCGAAATGATCGCCTTTGTTCAGTGGGGTGCCGCACGAGGCGCAAGTGAAACACGCCACATGATACACCAGGTCGCGCGCTCGCATCACCAATTCCGAGGCGGAAATACCAGCGCGACATCGGGAGCATCGAGATACCGCAAATAATCTGCAATCGCAACAATTCAAGAGATTTATTATCTTTCAAGAGGTATATGAATTTTCAAATTCCGCATTCACGAGGAGTCAAACGTCTTTAATATTTCTAGTTATTAGAAGATTATCTTACAAGAAACTGGAACAATATTTAATTCTCCTTGAAAAATTTGTTCACAAAAATCTAAGAGACACGTATATTTTTATATATATTTTTTTTATTTAAAGACTGAAATAGTCAAAACTAATGTTTATATTTCATTCTAAGCAATTATTGTCAAAAGATAATAACAATAAGCTGTAAAAAAATATCTTTTAGACAACTTTTTTAAAGGTTTAAAACTTTAATATTTTTTAAAATACTCTTATATTTCCATTATTATTTTTGTGAAATTCTGTTCCTATAAAAATTAAAGTCCAAGAAAAAAAAATTTAACCATTAATGATAAAATTAGTTTTCGAATTACATCGTTGAGAAAATCTTAAGTTGCAAAGTATATTAAATAAAAAATTACAAAATTATTTACAACTTTTGACATATCATTTTGATGATAATTGCTTAATATCTAATATAAACATTAGTTTTGAAATTTAATTGTTTCATCCCTTTAAACTTTAAAATAGGCACATATAAAAGATGTTCCTATATTTATATGTTTCAAAATATATTGTTTAAAATACTCACAAATTGTTTAAAATAAATTAAAACATTTTAATTTAAAAACATCCACGATTTTGCTGAACTTTCAGATTTCAGAATTTTCACTCACACGATTTAAAATTGGTTAAATTATTTATTTCACCCTTTCCGTATTAATTAAATGGCAATTTGACTGAAACGTTACAAAAATTTTGAAGCTTGTTTAACTCGTATTTTTAACGAGTTACATGCATAATTTTATTAATTTTGTCTGAAAGTTACAGAAAACTGAATACGCTTGAGAATCTAACGGTACATTATATGGTTTCCACATGTATGTGTTCGCGAATGTATTGCGAATTCCCGCTTGAGATGAATTTTGCAAGGGATCGAACCAGACCATTCACATTCGCATAGATGGAAACAAAGGGCTCGCATTGTTGCATATTGCATGTAAAAGGACGGTTGTTGAATTCCTCCCCTGCTCGCTCTAACGAACTCGTCTCTCAGCCTTTCATTCCACCCTCGCATTCTAAAATGTCGAACGTCATCGCGTAAACGCGCTATTTCCCGTATAAACAATATTTACTTCTTTGCTTATTATATTATTATGCAAGACAAATCGCGTTTCAATCTTTAGTCTCTTTGAGATTTCGACGCTACGAATGTTAAATCTTTTATTATAAATATCAAATCTTAAAGATTTGAGTATACTAAATTTTTTTTAATAATAACTTAATAAATAATGCTGTCTTTAGCATCTCTTTCATTTTTCGAAATTGGCTTTCTTCTCGTTCTTCTTATGATTCTTTATATTCTTTATTGGCAAGTATATTACCACGCCGAGCACGGAATTCAAAATCCTATTCCTGAACAAGGACTAGAGCGGTGTATTTGGACACTATTAATGAACATTTTGTGTGATCCAAAAAAGAAAATGTTTTGATAAAAGAGAAGAAGGGAAAACAAAGGGTGTTTCTTGTATGTAAATGTCGCTATTTAAATAAACGCAGCTATAAGTTTTGGAAATACATAAATTTTTTTAAAAAAAGAATGATAAAGTTTTTCAGAAAATATATGAAATAAGAAAGTATAAGCTTTATACTTTAAAAACATTTTGTATTTTTATTAAATCTGGCTCTTGCGAAAATCTTCGTGTTCATTTTTCAATATATTCGAGTGTTAATTTAACATCATGTGATTATATATTGTTTAAATATTTATAAAAATTAATATTTAATATTTCTTAGTGTTAAAATAACGCAATTTATAAATAGTGAACAAATAATGTAAATATAATATTAAAAAATAAATTTTAAGATAAATATAAAAAATAAATGTACATTTTTTAATTCAATATATTATACATCAATTTTATTGAAAAAGTATGTTTTCACTATTTGTTTCCAAATAATGTCAAAGTATTTCTTGTGTTAATTTCGTATAATGTACTACTTTCTGTATATTCATCTTGTATATTCATCTTAAATTAACATAAAAGTTTCTATGGACTGGGACATCTAAAATAACAAATGTATCAAATTTAATGCAAATTTTCCAACTGCTTATTGATATTTGAATATTTATATATATATATATATATATATATATAATATATTTATTTATTTATATTTACAGACTAGACTTTCTCTTAATTATTGTTTTCTCTCTTATCTTAAAAAGATGATTTTCCTTTAAATCATTACTTATCGTACATCAACTAACCTGTAATAATCCTCTTTGCAGTAAATGTTACCATCCCTGGCGAAGCAGGTGAGCTCGGCGGCCAGAGGGACCCGGCAGTGACAGCAGCGCAGGCAGCCGCAATGCCATGCGCGATCAGCCGCCCTTAGGTACCAACGCTCGGCGATCTCCCTTCCGCAGCCGCCGCAACCAAGGGCACCCTCGCCGATACCGCCACCACCGCTGCCTCCGCCGCTCCCACTGCCTCCGCCGCCCCCTTCGTTCGCACTGATCTGCCGACCGTTCGTCCCGCCACCCCCGTCCCCCAGCGGGGGTGTGGTGCTGCCGCAGCCGACTTCCTTCAACATCTCGCTTCACACGCGCCGCTACGACGCATGCCGTTGCATTCTGCAAGTTATCGTATGTCTTTGTATAAATGTTTGCGAACGTTATTTGGATAAAGCGTGCTAAAGAAAAAGTTACAATCAGTTATTGTGTTTATCCAAGAAAAAGTCATGTGATGACAAAATGATTCCAATTCCAAATAATTGTTAAAAATCACTTTTCAATTCATTTTTGTGACTTGTTGTTTTGACTGGCTTGTAAATTTTCTGGAAATAATAATCTCAAAAAATTTCTTCGAATAATGCTCGTACAACTCGTGAAAGTATGACAATAATTATCTCCGTTGTACTGCATATTGTTGCATGTTTGTACTGCACATAATTTCATGAAACCGCAATCGTCGACCTTGACGCAGGACTGAATAATACATCGTACTTACAGCCCTTTACACGTCAACTCTTCAATTATCAAAGCTATCACAAAATACGCATAAAGTAGTATTTACAATGAGATTTTAAGACGTAAAATTTAAGCTTCAAACCCTAAGCCGTAAAAAATTGGCCAATCGCAATCGAATGTAAGGAAAGTAATCGACTATAATTGATCAATTTCTTACGGTTTAGGATTTAAGTTTAAGTTTTATATCTTTTTTTATCTAAAATCTAAAGTTTTAATATCTAAAATCTCATTGTAGACACTGCTTATCTTTAAATTATTATTACTTTTTGTTCCATACACGTTGTAAAAAAAAAGATATACTGGTAGCAACTATGAAAATAACAACTATATAAATTTTATATTATCTAGAATTTATTGTACAAATTATAAAATAGTTTATTTATTAACTATATACTATACATTAACTCTATATAATATAAAATTTTATGTAATTATTTTTTATCTCTTTAGATCTTTTTTCTGAGTGACAAAATTAATTTTTAAAAAACAAAATTGCAATTGGTAAGTAAAACATTAAGAGTAATTTTTATGAAATTTGTTTTGAAGGTTAGAATAGGGTTGACTATCACTTGACTATCACTCTATTCATTAAGCATTGAATTTCTTTTTATAAGAAAATATTATTAACATTTTTAGTCTAAAAGGGTTTGCATTGATCTGGATTGGATTAATTACTTTATATGTTCCTATTGGTTGACGTTACTTGCTCTACCAACAGAGCATACAATGTTTACACAGCACGCTTTACAATGAAGTAACATCGATGTTATGAAACTAGCCTACCGCAGTCATTCCATTCTTCAATAGAGTAGCTATGATTGGCCATTGATATTACAACTTTGACGTAAAGCGTGCCGCGTAACAGAGGTCATTAATCCTAATTCAAGTTGGTGATAAACCTCCTTAAATCGAAAACGCAATAAGATTATTAAAATATTGTAAGTTCTCAAAACGGATTTTATTTCTCATTTTATATTCTATAATTTATAACCTTCTATTCTGCATTTAATCTATAACATAAAACTGAGATGAGAGTCTAATTCGAGATTCGTCTAATTGATTGCTCTCATAAAGAGTTACGTCTACGATAAAACTATAATATTATTATTTATTTAATAAATCCTCAATCTTCAGATCCACAGACCAAGATAACTAATATGATTTGACATATCTGCTAAATATATTTATGAATTTTAGAATCACATCTTAATTTATACAATACAAAAGACATAAATAAGCAATTGAGAAGTTATTAAAATAAATATAAAACTCTAAAATATAAATTTAAAATATAAATTACTTTTTTTTTCGAACAACTCTATCAATCCTTAGAAAAAAGAATTTTAAAAATCTTGATACATATTAAACTTTATGTACCAAATTGCAATTCAAATGTTTTTTTATAACTTTATCAAAAAACAAGAATTTAAAGTTATGTGACGTTATAATCTTATATATATAATAAACTGCATTGTATAATCACGAATGAAAGAAGCTCTTCCTGTCATCGTGAGAATAGAGACTTGAGACTCAAGGTTCAGGATCCTTAAGAGTCGCTTCGTGCGGTGCAGGTGCATTCATTCAAGCCACGCTACCCAGGTGACACGAACAGAAACCGATGAATGAAAACAATGTGTGGTTGACGGTAATGAGCCCTTTTAACGAACGACTCTCTTCAATTCACGACGCCTTCAAATTGCGCGGACTTTACGCGGACGCGAGATGATATCTCTCCAGCTTACCAGCGGATTATCCCTTCGACGTTAAATCCCTTCATACCAATTTTAAAGGAAATACATTTCTATTTCCAAATACTCTTGTACAAATCGGAACTACATCAAGAGATAATTGATTTAAAAAATTGATGATTTAGTTTTAACGAAATAGATTCAGAATGGAGCATATATAAAGATGAAAAAAAAACAGATATTTTACTTCAAAGTAAATAAGAAAACAATTTTTATAATTAAAAACTGCCTTTTTTTTAATCAAAAATCTATAAAAATCTATAAATGTTAGTTTTTAAAATAGGTAGAATTTTATTCATTTTACCAAACAATTAATAGAAAGATAATAGAAAGTAATGAACATTTAAATTGTATTACAACTTTATTTAAAATAATCTCCAAATTGTCTGGTATTATAGCTTTTACACTTACACACATTATTGTTAACTATAAAAAAAAGATTGAAAAATCCTTAATAATTCTAAAACGAAATATTTCTAATGTTTAATGTTGTAAAAAATTTTTAAATATGCTTTACTTGTTCCATTAATTATTTGATATTAGATTTTTACAATAAAATTCCTTTTATCTCAAAAAGAAAACATTTTATTAAGCCTATGTTCATATAAATATTTTTTAATATTTGGTTGATGGAAAAATATTTCTAGAATATTTGACACTTATTTCATATACACCCTGCATATTTGAGTAAAAAATTTTTAAGATCGAAATAAAAAATTGATTTTTAATAGGTTTTCTGATTTTTCAGTAATTTCAATTTTTAAACATCTATACACACACACACACACACACACGCGCGCGCACGCACGCACATATGGCACACTATTTCATCATTCCCATTCAACGTTGTACGAAAACATCGTCTCAAGCATTGTTCGCATGTAACGCAATGTAACGTCGATCGCAACGACTCTTCGATGTTAATTAATTCATTCTCAAAAACGGCATTGTTTGAGGTGAAAAGCAAAGTGCTCCCCACAGATTTGCATTGCGGTGGTATTATGCCTGCAATAGCACGTGGATTTGATATTATCGCGCACCATATTTCCATAAAATCGATTTGCTTGATCTCTCGATAACGGAACCTTCGCAGTGAGAGATATATATGCGTAGTATGTCAACGGAACTGCATTTGTATCAGAATCTAGATTGCAATGATTGAAAAATCGTGTTTACTTGAAAATTACATTAGGCTAGGTTGGTCCGCCTTTTGATAAATTTTACCTTATTATTTTATTCTCTTATTATTTTACTCTGTTGCCCTTACTCTCTTACTTTTTTATGCACTTATTCTTTCACTCTTTTATTTATCCAATAGGTAAATTACCATATAGTTTATCTGAAGATGGAATATCCGACCCTTAATGTTTTCATTTAAAATTAAAATTCTCGCAAGAATTTATTATTTATTAAAATGTTGGAAGATCGATAATTATCGATAATTATTTTGTTTCAATGATTATTTAAATGTGCGAAGAATATTTCTAAAGTTCTGGAGGTTGTGTTTTAAATTTTTTATTTTATCAATAAAATTACAACTGAACATATTTCAACGCGAAATCATTTTTCTTAAACCGTTTTCAAAAAACTTTTGAGTTTTGAAGAATATGTTTTATCCATCAATTTATAATTCGATTCTTAGAACTTTGAAAGGTCCCATGTATAAATTATTATAGATTACTAAGTAAAGATAAAAAAGTTTTACAAAATCTTTAAAATATATTCTCTAAATTCTTTGGAGTGGAATCTCCTTCTAAAGAACGAAAATTGAACCAATTTTGAAAAAGAATGACTCAATTTTCAATCTTTAAAAGTGAAATTTCATTCTTCAAAGTGACAATTCATTCTAAAAGTTTTAGAGCATTACATGTATTTATATTATAAAATGAAGTAAAATATGAAACATAAGAAATTATTACTCAAAATAATAATGACAACAAAATAATAATACATTACAGCTGTAAGTATTAAAGTTGTACTTATTGCAAGTTGGTTTTGTAATGCTAACTGCCTTGCCAACAATCTGCATTATTTTCACGTTTATATTTATTTGATACTTCTAGCATAGATTTCTAAAATTTATTGTTAAACAACATATATATTTTGCAACATTCCAAGCATCAAAATAAAAAGACTTAATCTTCTTATTTTTAATAAAATAAAATACATGGATCAATATGTCTTGAGAAGTTATAATGATTAGTAAATTTTTCTTCTATCATGTTCTGCTCACCTGTAATCGATTAAACAGCTGGAACGTGATGGTAAATCCTGTCGGTCGTCCCTGATCTCTGTTCGTCGGCAACGAAGCACCCGCAGCCAAAATTATTTCCGCTTGGTTATTTTCATCTAAATCGCGGTCATCTTGGACTTGCTAACTTCTCCAGGGTTCGGTTTGGTCGCGGCGCGACTCCAACCCCGGATATTCTGATGCTCCGACTATCTCGACTGTCTCGAACCGACCATGCAGTCGTTGCGATCATCAATCATGTTCTGGACAAGCGAAAAGCCGCGTAGACGGAGAAGATAATTTCTCTGCGTGACATCGGTTCTACGATAATAGAATCTCCGCCACGAGAGAAGCAAAATTGTATCTGCTGTAAAGTATCGCTTGCGTATAAGTATTTCGAATAAGAAAAGGCGCAGCGGATTAATATTTCAAGAAACTTTAATAATCTGATCTAACTCTATTCGATCATTTGAAACTTATTCGCGCATAAAGTTGATATTAATTTACATCCTAAAAGCTCTTTATCTTAGATCCGCAACTCCTGATTCATAATTTTTAATTCACATTTTAAAATTAAACAAAATTGTCAGTATTTGTCATAATCAATTTTGTTAAACCTGGGTGGAACGTGTATTAAACTGTAATTTAAACCAAGTTTTAAATTTTATCTGGAACTTTGATGGGAAGGGAAGTAGTATCTCGAGTGATGAAAGCTTTTGATGAGATAGGCTTTGATTGCGGTTAGGCAAAAGAGTAACTACAGTGGTCACGAATCAAAATAAAATGCTGGTTAATTCTTTCTTAGAAGAAGATATCGATTGAGTCACAATTGTGGTTAGTAAAGATTTTGAAATTAACTTTCATCGCAAATTCGTATTAATGAATTTAATCCGACACGTTAATCAATATTTTTTTTGATATTCTAGGTTTTCTTTTATGTAATTATATATAGATATTTATAGTTATTTTTTTTATATTCCAAGAGAAACAATATTTTTTTTATATGATTCGATGGATCTAAATCTTAATCACAATCTTAGAATTTTTGTATAATTTTTCTTTAAATCACTGAAATCGAATCACCAAAGAATCTTCTCTTTCTTATTTGAACTTTGAATCATTAAACTATTAGATGAATGAGAGCCGAGATTCTCAAACAATAAGATGTCATAATGTTAGATGTTTGGATTCTCAGATCAAAGAACATTATTCTCTATTTATCAGAATTTTTTAGTCTTTCAAACCATATCTAAGATTTTTCATCAAAGATTGCTTTTATCCTCGAATTCTCTGTTTTCCTCGCAAGGATAAACACACAACAAAGTTTCAATCGTCATTAACAGTTCGTCGAATAACTGAGCCATCTAATATTTTAGTTATTTAATATTTATACTCACCAGTTCCTTTCCCCAAAGCACAGCATCCTCGTCAGATTTCTCAATCTTTTTGACTCACCGATTCTTTTCTTCTTTGGATCCCAAGAAAAATTAACACATCACAATATTAATCCGCCTTGGATTTACATTGTTAGTTTAAAGCACTTCTCTTACACTTGTCTAACAGTGGCTACCGTCGTCAAAAAACTTGCAATCGACAAAGTAGTAGCTCGTGAACTCCGAAATTCGCGAGCGCGAAAGCTTGCGAGAGGAGAGCTGTCAAAAAGAATCTTCATGTGAGATTCACAAGAGAGCTACGCGGTAAAATAGAAATTTGGCGAGAGAAAGGGACATTTCCACGAGCGCGCGCGGAACTCACGCGTAGAAAACCTGCGAGCAGGAAACTGGCGCGAGCCGGAAATCCGCGGTGCGCGAAAACTCGCGAAAGCGTCGCCGGAGTGCGAGAAGGAAGTACGAAGGACGTGGTAGATTCGTGCGGGATGGAAGCTGCTCCCCGTCGGCATAATATTACGATCCTGGGACGGCCACCCAGGGCCAGGGGCGGACGTCGCCACGGCAAGGAAGCGGGGGGTTGCGTCCCCTTCACACTGCGATCTCGCCGGGGTGGCAACAGGGTGGGGTTTTCAAAGCCGGCTCGAGGGGTAACGACGTCGGGACGCCGGGCGTCTGCGCGCTGCGCCGGCGCCTTTGTGGCTTTCCCTTTGTCTTCTTCTTTCTCAATATCTCACTTTCTCTCTGTCTTTTGCGAAAAAATAGTTCGTTCTCTCTTTATCACGAGCGTCGACTGGTAATTGTCGATGATATCGTTTATGATAATAACACTGAGATGGTAATGTTTGTCAGATGCATTGTGCTGCATTTTCTTAAAAGATCCCTCCGATTTAAGAAACGTATCAAAATATTTCGTGGAATTTTTAATCTGTCTTTGTTTCTTATATAATATCTGCTTTGTCTGTTTTATCTCAATGTGTATTGAATTTATTTCTCTAACAAAATTATTATCATAATTATCTGTTGTATATTAACTCTCTATTATTTTAAAATATCTAAAGAAAATTTCAAAAATAAAAACTTAAATATGCAATTTTAATATCAGAGACCGAAAATTATTTAATTTTCAAAGATGAAAAAATCAAAAACAGAGTCATATTTAAAAACACGTTTTTTTCTGTTGAAAAGAAAAAATTAATACATTTTTGAAAATTAGATTAGACGAAATAAATGTCATTTCAGTCACATAAATCCAAAATAACGCAACAAACGCAGGTTATATGAAAACAAATAAAATAAAAAAATTACTCAAGACAATTTATTAATTTAAATGCTTCTGGAAAAAAATCTTTCGAATTAATGAAACAGTTAATGTTATCATACGATTCTTGTATTTTCCCCAATTTCGCAATTTATTTTCTTCTTCGGGTAATACTGATTTCATGTTTCCGGAAACACTCTGAACGGCGCTAGAGCGACATTCATTATTCATGATTAGCCGCGATGTCTCACCCGCAAAGCACTCGCCCGCGCACGCTCACATTTCACTCTCAATTAATTTGCAATCGGGGTATCCCGATGGGAAGAAGCGCTCTCGGGAAGAGAAATGACATGACACGCGAGTGGTTAGTCACGCGTCAGTCACGCATACAGGTACAAATTATTACTTAAACGACGCCAGCTGGTGAAAAACGTGTTCCCGCGGCAATTTTAATATCGCCATCAGTTTATCACTTCGTCTTTTCGAGCACTGTCGATTGGACTCGTTCTTAACGAGAATTCCTTCGCGCGAAATCATGTCGAAAATATAATTGCAGCCTCGAATATTTGAGTACAATAAACATTAAGATTTTGAGAATTTTTTATTTTTTGAGAGTGAATATCGAAATATAAATTTTAATTACTTTAATTACTTACTGTTCATTTTTAACTAAATTTTTTCAGTCTTAATATTTAATATTCAGTGAAACTCTTTTAAAACTTGTAATTTCACGTACCGAGAACGTACCTCTCAAATTTATGAGGAATACTTTTTAAAACTCAGGATATATTGAAACGTCGATTGATTAACTCTGGAATTTCCTACGTTTCTAATTTTATCATTTTGCATAATGTAAATGTGCTATTGCAAATCGTAACTATGTGAGACACGCTTTCGTTCCAAGCGCGCGTGCGCAATTCGCCGCGCACGGCGTGAGCGCCTTTTAATTACAGCTGAAGAACAAGAATGACAGTCAGATACATTGTCCGCGACGACCAGTTCTTCCAGATTTGTCTGGTTTGTGCGCGGTCAACTATATTTGGCCGACGGTGTGGAACCGACATGACGTAGCGGAAATTCATCGCGTCTACGTGCGACAAAGTCGTTTCTCGCTCGCTGATGTCTCATTAGGCTCATTAATCGCGGGTGGCGCGATCCAGCCGTCGCTGCAAATCGAACCTCCCATTAAACAGCGAGTTCTCGTTAATCTCGCGTGCCGCCGGAACGTATTGCAATCGTAAGGAACGAGACTCGAGCAACTTTCCAAGATTTGCCAAGCTAATCTTTCAGCTGCAAAAATCGTAACAGTATTACAACATGATAATTTAATACACATAATTTAATACAATGTTTCGATTTTAATTTTCGTGTTTAGAATTGTAACACTTTATGTTTTCATTTCTATCAATGTAGAATTTCTATTCAACTTACGTTTTAGCTTTTTTAGTTATAAGAATATGATTAAAAATAAGTTGAGCCAAGATTAAAATTAAACTGGCAGAAATTAAAAATAGGTATCAGAAATACAATTTTTTATATCATTCAAACTTTTTTCACACTTTGGATTAATTGAAAGTTATGCTTTATTTAATTTGATTCATTTCCAAATAATATTCTCTTTACGATGAATGAAATTTATCAGTCATCATGATCAAGACATCGCGCATAGTTTCTGGTTGAAGAATCTCTAGGCAAATACTTCTTCCGCTGCTGGCGAGAGGTCGACTTCTCCAAGAAGTACCTTTTGCCGGAGGCTCCCGATTCAATCAAATCCACCCTAATTCAATCATATACAGTTGCCGCCTTTCTTCCTGCCTGCCCTCTCAGACCCCTTAAGTCCGGACGGTTGAGCCGACGCGAAGGAGGCACATTGCGCAGTGCGTCATATAAGAAAGCTGTCATTATGGCAAGGAAGGAGGATACTGTCATATCGATCAGAGACTTTTCGGAAGGATAGACGGTTGGAAGCGATACTAACGAAGAAAAAGAAGAAGTAGTAGTAGTAAAAGAAGAAGAAGAAGAAGAAGCAGTTGGTAGTAGTTGAAGAAGAAGAAACGACAGCAGCAGCAGTAGCAGCAGCAGCAGCCAAGCGCGGCTGGCTTATCTCCCGCTCGTCCCCGTTGTCCTCTCTTCCCTCTCAGAGACTCCGCATTTCTGTCTTTCTCCCGCGGGAAGGAGAGGATAGGTGAGGGTACAGTAACCTCGGCAGAAGCAGCCTCCGCTAGGCGCGGCCCTTCGACGCCCGCTCGATACGAGCCTGCCTCGTGTCAGCCAATAGCAATCGCCGCGAAACGACGAGGTTGTCGTCCCATTGGTCGACACAGCCGGTTTGCATCGACATCGCGGTGGGGAACGACCAGGAAGGTCGGGTGGAGATGGAAATAATGCTCCCGCCAGCATCACAGGGGGATCCTGCCGAGAATGGGAGTCATCTGGCGAACGCTGACGGAGACAGCGACTGTTTAATACACGAGCGGCGGACACATTCGGGACCTGTCTCTTGTGTTCTCTTTTCCTTTTCTGCTTCTCTTCGAAGAGAATGGGGGAGGGGAGGGTAGACGAGGTGTCGGAGGGACATGTCGTATTATGAATGAATGAAGTACATGTGTAGGATTGAGGGTTGCAGTCCTCATCAGCTATGATTCTCTCATCTCTGAATGGAAAGGTGTCTCGAAAAGTTGTTTAATACGGGAAAAGGTGATCCCTCAGAGCGCCTAGGCAATTGTTAACCCCGGTGTGTTATCGTGAGTTATCTTTGATACTTACCACCGTGTAATACTGGACAGAGTGTGCAGTAAAGTTTCTTTGATCTTTCACCTTCGACGGACCTATAATAGAAAGATCGAAGTAAATATATGGAATCCTTTTTCTACAATATTGTCCTATTAATCGATTTTTGTTTAAACAGGAGTTTATACTTTGTCCAGTAATATGTCTATATTAACCAGGTTGGTAATACATTACAAATGTAAAACATCGAGTAATGTCATCGTTACACTTACGGCTTATTTATCGTTAGCTCCAATCGAGTTTACCGAAAACTATATACCGCTTAGGGCTTTCGTGATACCGAATTAATGTGACAATTAATCTAAACAGACTCGCGCGCTCGGCGTAATCGGACGTGATGTATTTCCGTCGTCCATTTATTCACTCGACTATGACGCGAAAGAAGTTATTTCCGAGCGTTCTGCAGCGGTTCCGACGGAACCCCGGAGAGGTTCGTGAGTCGCTTCATCGCTAAAAGATCGGCCGCGTCACTGCGAAATCCTCGACATCATCGATCATCGACAGAAGACGACACCGGACGGAGGAACTTAGATAGAACGACCGCAAAATGGAGGCTGTCGGGCATCGTTAGCGGGGCCCTGACGACCACGGCGAGAACGGCTGGTTCCCCGTTAGGATCTCCGTTCGGCGAACAAAAGTGGGTCTTTCCCTCATGCCGCACGCGGCACGAAAGTAATTCAAGACACCTGGCGGGAATGGTTTTAACGGATCCTAAGATCGTTCCTCGGGAGCATCTTACGAGCGGCATGAGATCTCGCGTGGCGACGTGATAAGGGGGAGGGGGAGGCGAGGGGCAGAAGTCTCCTCCCGCGGTTACATTATGTAAAATACGGCACGGCGCGCTCGCCTAGGTTATCTCTCGGCGTAAGAGTAAATAAGTGCAAAGATATAACGGTTAATTTCCGCATTAACCACGTTTTATCGCGATGTTCTATCCTCGACGGGCGGCAGGATGCCCCGCTGCTTCTACCGTGAATTTGCTGTGAGCTTGCTGCGTCAGCATGTGCGTGTCGTTTCGCACGCACGTAGGAAAGACGCGGCGCGACGAGGCGCAAAGGGGATTCCCTGAAGAAGACGCTACGTGTGTCTGCATCGGAGGGAGTTAAACGGGACTGCCCTTGAACATTTTCACGCTTCATCCTTCTACGAGTGATCGTTTGATTGAAACGACTGAACTTCTTCCCGGTTGTATATTTATTTTCAGAAATTTATGGGGCCTTCATATTTAGACAAAATGTAAAATATTCGATACCTCTCGGTTAAATTAACAGAGATTTCAGATCGAATTGGGCGTCGGTGTTGTATGTAGAAATAAAAAGTTTGGAATATTTTGCTAGAATTTCGTACCTATGCTGCACAAATCTTCAATGAAAGCTGTAAATATGTCCAGAGGATGTTTTGAAGACATTCCCAGGATGTTCCACGGATAAAGTGCATTGTGTGAACAACATCTAATGAAAAAGATAGAAAAATGCATTAATCCTAATAAGTCTGTTATTTTTATTGTTATTTTTGGTTATACCAGGGTCTGTAAACCCCTCCAACTTTGTCACGCTATATTTCTAGACAGAATACGTATTTTTTACCTCAACATGTGAAATTTATACCTCAAAGTCAGACAAAGACAGATAAATATGAATGAAATAAATAATATTTTATTTTCAATTAATTATAATGCTTCGAAAATGTAAAATAGCAATATAAAAAATCGCAAGGGTCCATGAATGGTTTGCTAGAGTTAAATGCATTAGATTATCTCATCTCTCTTAATATCATTCTTAATTATTTTCTACCGCTTTGTGTGCAAAAAGCAGTTGCGTTTAAAAGCATTGTTCTCTCTCGGGACGAACTATATAAATATTTCCCGTATTACATATTGACTGTAATCTATTCTTAGTTTTTCTACAAATCTCCTCGCTTATTCCGCGATACGTAAAAGTCTCGCTTTCTCAGAAGATGAAGGAGTGAAAAAAAGAAAGAAAGAAAGAACGAAAGGACGGAAGGAAGGAAGGCGGCACGAATGCGTGCGCATGAAGTGTATTTATGCGCGGCACCGTCACGTGGGTAAGGATCGTAGATTGCGAACCGGCCTCGGCGTGCGAGTCGGTGAATGAGGCTGACGTGGATAAATGGCGCGTTTCCCCGCGGGAGATGCGCGCCCAGGCGATCTTCCGGGCTCGGTGCAACAGCCGATCAGGCCCTCCAGGCCGCGAGAGATCTTCAGGAAACGTCGCGAGGATGTGATGAGAAAGAGGTAGAGGAGAGAGGGAGGGGAAAGATGGAGAAAAAGGAGGTGGAGGACGACAGCGACGACGACGACAACGAAGACGACGCGACGACGCTCCTCCACGGCTGGCACTCGCAAAAAGCAGCGCCGCTTGTCGTCCGGGTAATTGACGATCGCGAGAACATGCGCGCCCGTAAAAAAGGACCGCCTTCTTGGCCGCCTTGCTCTTACGCGGAATCTTGTCAAGAAGACGAGAGATGCCCTGCACGTCAGGCGGGCTGTTCCGGTAGTTGCCGCGAACAGTCTTCCGGAACGTGAGCTGTTGCGCCTCAACAGATTTAAGGAAGATCCAGCTTCGATCGTTATAGGCTTTAAACTCTTGTTTATTGTGTATTCACAGATAGGTCTTAATAAATTTATTATTGATTATATTGATAATCAATGAATTGATTGATAAATTGATAATTTATTGTTCCTACATATCGACTATTGCGAAAAATATTACCGAGGCCTTGATAGTCTATAAATAAAGTAAATTCTTAGGAATGCTAGAGATCCGGGTTCGATTCTCGAAATATTTTTCGCAATAAATTTATTTGTAGTTTTTCAACACATCTTTCTAATAGGATGCCTGATTGAGCATGAAATTATTAAATTAAATTGCTTGTCAATTTAATTTTTGATATTACAGTATTTTAATTGCGTTTATATAAAGTCCAAAAAACCAATTCGGCACGCAGTTCAAATGATTACATAATATATAGTATATAAATTCACATGGAAATTATTTCAACATCTAAGATCCAGTTTCGATCGTTAAAGACATTAAACTCTTATTTATATTGATATTAATTTTGAAACTTCAGTCTAGCTGAGAATCCTTGAACATGGCGCTTTCAAATTATATAATTGAACTTTTGATAACAAAATATATATGCATGTATCCAACGTGTAAAATTATAGTTAATAGTACTTCATATCCGCTTCCTATACTATAATTGCAACCTTTCCCTCTTCAGTTCTTTGTAAATTATGTTCGTTCTGTATACCTGAAGAACTTTTATATATAGTATAATTATATGTCTATATGGCTAACGAACTTACGTCAAAGATAATCATGTCACATGAATTTACCAAATTATTTCAACAAAACAAAATGATATTCCATAACTCCTTCCTTTTCTCTACGTTAAGCAGAGTGAAGTATTGTAGATGATCTGAATGGAGTTGCGTTAACTTTGTCTCTCATTGTTCGCATAACTCCCGCACACGCGAGGGAAGAAGAGGGGCGGTATGAGAGGGATGGGGCGGGGTGAGAGATGTGAGGGAAGCGAGGTAGGTCAGACCTGCAGGCAGGCTAGAGGAGGGTTATCTGATTGGGAGCGCGCGAATATCTTCTCGGCTTCCGGCGCCCAACCCGTGATTACCGCGTCGATTGTCTGCAAATGGAGGCTGAAAAACGCATCTCACACTCGGTAAAGGCGAGCGAGGCGCACGTCAACGTCGACGAGGGATGCTCGAAGCCCGCGGATCCCACGATGCCGCACGGTCGACGCACGGTCCCGCTCTTTATTTTGTCGTTATTAATGCCTCGGCTTCTCGAACGAAAAAGGCGACGATTACAATAAAAAAAAAAACAAAGAGGGATTTCTATTCTATTATTTCGACACGGACACTATTGATCTCTTAGTTCGAAGGATCGACGAATACAAGAAAAATGTCTTGCTATCATTTTGTAACGGCAATTGTCTAAATGGTTCGATATATATCAAGATTGATGGTCGATACGCAATATATATATATATTTTATCGGTTTCCCAGTATATAATGAAGTAATTGTAAATTCGATCTACATCGCTGATTAATCAGCGATGTATCAGTCATATCTCACGGAAATAAGATGGTCGAGAGGGGGGCTTTAATCGGTAACGGAGAAATCGCGGATCGCTCTCGCCAAGCAACGGCGTTCGCCATCTTTGATCAGACGGACGTTCTGTATTTCTACACACGAATAATTATACAGTGCATGTAACATTCATGAGATCCGCAGATACGAGCGTTCGGCTAGTACTCGCCAGGCAATAAAAACGACACGAACGAACGGAGGAGGAAGGAAAAAAGGGAGAGGGGAGAGAAAGAGAGAGCGAGAGGAAGAGAGAGAAAAAAGAAGGAAGAAGGAAGAAGGAAAGGCATCCGCCAACTAGACTGATTCCTTTTCCGAATCGCATGCCCCTTATCGCACTCTGTTTAAGTGCGCGAGCAGGCACCCGCATTATCCGTTTAATATGAAACGAGACGCCTCGTGTAACACCGTCTCGCTTGCCTGAGCCCCGAAGTCTCAGCCGAACAATCTGAAGTGTTGTGGTCACCGCGCCGATTCGCGCGATAACTGTAACCGAGCCCAGTAGCGGGATTCTCTAAACGTTTTATCGATGATTGTCGCTCTCTACGTTAACTAGCGACAGTCAACGACAGTTCTGGAAGAAAGCGTGGCTTTCGTAAGCTAGTTAACGAAAGCAACAATTATCGATAAAACGTTTAGAGAATCTCGCAACAGAATCCATAATTGATTTGGTTCAATCGCATGAGCAGAAATCCTATCTGAAATGTACGGTAAATATAGGTCTTATTTTCAGCAATGAATCACCGTGAATCATGTGTACGCAGTATTACAGATTTTAGACACATTGAGAATTCTTAAAGCTAACAAGAGGCCTTAATTAATTTAAATCAAATTCATCAAGAATGATAAGGCATCTTCAACATTACCACGATATCCTCGAGTAATAATCGTGGAGCAATCTTTTTTGCAATGTTCTGGAACAGCTCGATATAGTAATTATTACAGTGTTCACTACGAAATATCTTCGAATTCTCGAATATTTAATTATTACGTTCAGTAGGTACAATTATGATTTTTAATATAAAAACTATAAATGACACACTTAACAAATTTGTGTTAAATTTAACACGTTTCATGTAAACGTAAACGGTCCATTCCAAATTTTTGTGTTAATTTAATACAAAATGAAGATATTAAAAAGTAACAAAGAAATTTATATAATTATATAAAATATAACATACATTTAGCCTAATTCACAACGTGCTCTTATTGTTTCCTGTTTCTTATTTTTGATCACTTTTTATTTCTTGCCTTTTTGCCTCTTACTCAATTTTTTCGTTTTCTATCTCCCGAAATAAAAGTTAACGAACGGACGGAAGAGATAAGGAACATGTGAAAGGAAACGTGATTATCGATACAACAGTCGCAAAGAAGGAAAAAGGTATGAGATAAAAAGTAATAAAAGGAATCAAAAAGCACAATGTAGATTAAGCTTTTGTCATCATTTGGAAACAAATAAAATCATACATATTGTTTACATAAATTAATATTTATAATTTATTAAATTAACATCTTTATCTTAGAATTTTCAAAATTACGCTCTTTTTTCATTACTTATTCACTTACTGATAAATTGTGCCTAAGAAATATTAATAATTTAACATAAAATATTCAAATAACATCACCACATAACATTAAATTAACATTCAGATATATTACAAATTCAATAAAGATGAGTTTTATAATAACATAGTACAAATATGTTTTATAGTATAGCAAGTGTTTGATTGTTGTGCAATCCTATTTTTTTTACTGAAAAATAACATTTCAATCATAGTTGTATAATTTCTCATGGAGATTAAAAGCAAATTACAACAACCGTCGTTCGCCACAGAATATAATACCAGAATCGATAGGAGAGAGAGAGAGAGAGAGAGAGAGAGAGATCGCCTGTTATCATGTGTTAACAGCTATCTTCTCGGGAGTATGAATGAGTTAACCAGAACGGTCATTCTAATACCTACTCACGGCCATTAACCTCAGGCCCTAGTAATTTACGTATTTGTTCTTGGAGCCTGTAAATCTCACCAGGGCCTTCCGCGACGGGCGTACGAGGGGGAGGCGCTGAGGTGGACCTCGGCCAGCCAATATGGATAGGAATGCGTGACGTTACCATAATATTAATAGTTTATTTACCGAGGCCCATACGTCACTGGGTCCCAGGCCAAACCCAGGGTGTATTAGTTAACGTCTGTTGCTCTCGCTCCGGGCGACTATCACTAAATATTCCTCTTCGCGAGAGGACGCTGACAGGCGCTTAGACGCTCGCGGGATGCACGCGAGTGTATAAGTTTGCGTTCGCACGTGTGCGTGCGGGATGCGCGTTCGCCGACCGTCGGGTGTTCGACGGTTAATATTGATGGCGGGATGCAGAAATGAGTTAAACGATACGAGGAGCCTCGCTAAAGTAAATAACTCGCTCGCTTGTCTATTCGCTGTTATTTACGTCGGGGGGGGTAATCGAGGCTAAGTTTTCGCGTGGCACCCCCTCAATTGGAGTGAGACCGTTTTAACATTCGAACTCTCTCTCATTCGAGATGAGTTTTATTTTTCTGTTATATGTGATCCATGCATAACCATGCTAATGAAAAAAATTCTCGTATCTCATAATGTTCTGAAGAATTTTTCATATTTTAAATTTATGAAGATTTTTGGAAATTAAAATTTTTTGGATTTTGTAAGTTTTCTTTGAAATTATAGAATGAGAAATCTTAAAAATCTTAAAACGTTTCAGAATTCTAGAAAAGCTGAACTTTTTCTTACTTTTCTTAGTACTTTTTAAAAGTGTTCTAATACGTATTAAAAGTTTTCTAAATGTTAGAAAATTGTACAGAAATTCTGAAAAATTGGAAATCTTCTATAGAAAATCTAAAAAATTATATAAAAAATATAAAATTTTTCATTAGAACACAAATTAATATTTGTCATTGAGATATATTTCTCTAATATTTATTAAAATACGTATATCGCTTTCATAGCAAGAAAACTAAATTTAGTTGAATATTATGGATTTTTTTATTCCTACTGAAACTTTTGTTATGCGAGAATTTTCCATTAAATAAAAATTCAAAATTCGATTTTTCTCAGAATCCTTTTGAATTTCGTCTTGATTCAACTTTGTTATTATTATCAAAACTTTCATAGATCGAAACGATTGTCTCTACTAGTCTGCCGATATCCTCCCCTCTATCATATTCAATCTTCATGGCCGTATAAAAACCCACAAAACCCTCGTAACAACCTAATATTCAAAACGGCGCGTCGCGACATTAATAGACGCGTCTCCATAAATCACGGCGCGCTCTGGGCGAAAAAAGATGGCGAAAAAGAGCGAGTAAATCCATCCCCAGTCGCGGTCGGGTCCGAGGACGCTGACAAGAAGCAGGAGGTGGAAGAAAGGAGGGCGGAGCGGGAGGGACGATGGACCGTGGGAGGAGAGGGCGAGGGGTAGGAAAGTAAATTGAAATAATTCTTAGCGAGGAGAATAGCCGTCGGGCAGTCCGAAGTGGAATCGGACGGGCTTGGCAGGAGTGCTTTAAACGCGCGTGAGGAGAGGCGAGCAATGGACGCGCGGCGGAATAGGCCCCGTGACGATGTAGCCGTAAATCGAGGCGAGTTGATGGCGCATTGATTGCCTCGCATCTCATCACGTTCGCTTGGAAAGCATTGCCGGCCCCGGCGCTATTCCTAGTCATTCCAGTGCCATGTTTACTCGGCACTTTTGCGCGCCGCGCGCGATCCTCTCTCTTTTCTCCTCGAGAGCCCGCACCTCCTTCGTGATCGCGGCTCCCGTGTCTGTCTCACACACCCTCCATCCCTCCTCTGCCCCCGCCACCCGTTTTACGAGACTCTTCATGCGTTCTTTTTTTTTTCTCTGTTTTTGCTCACGTGAAAGATGTGAAGGGAGAACGTCGTTATGGAAATCTACGCGGATTGAAAGGCTGTCGCGAAAAATTTGCGCGAGGAAGATTTATTCTGACGATGATAAAAATCAGGTAACAGTCGAGCATACTTTGAGTTTAATTCTTAAGTTCTATCAAATTTGCACGTATTAAAAATTATTTTAGATTGTTGATATTTAAGGAGGTTCTTGCGTTTGATAAAATATAAGACAAATCTGTAATATAGATGTAATATACATGTTAATAATATCAAAAATATCTAGAAAAAATTTCATTAATTTTTATTGTATCATTTTGAAGATATTTAATTCTAAATTTATAGAATTTTACATTACAAGTGAAGATATAATTTTGTTTTGTAGTTATTTTCTTTCAAACTGAGATACTTGTGTATAAGACAACAATTTAAAAATCATTACAATTATAAAGTATAAATACTTAAGTTTGTTCTCTAAAGTTTCATTTAAACTGACCGTATCAGTTTACAAGAAATTTATATTTTTCAATGAAAAAAGCTAGAATATATCAAATGGACGATGCGTGTATGTACATCAAATCAGCATCTTACAACTTTTATTTTGTCATTTCGAGAATATTTAGCAACATATAAAAATTAACAATAATTAGATATAATGGCATAAGACATTGTCAGTAATCTTTTTATTTCATTATTTTAATTGTTTTACGTATTATTATGAATAAACTGTCTATTGACTAGAAAGTAGCAAGAGAATCTTCTTAAAGCATTTTTTAGCGATAATGTATCAATTAATGATACTTTTATTGTACTTGCAAAAGTAAAACAAAAATCAATTATCGTTTCATTAGGAAAAAGATCGATAACTTTCAGTTAGTTAGAGGTATTCAGTTTTCTATTTCAACCGCTTTATAAAGAAAAATCACTTTTAATTCAATTGCTTAGATGAACAGGAACACTAATTGTAACGTTACGTTCGCGTCAAAGAGAACGCGCCGCTGCTTGCTCGTATTAAAAAGAAGAAAGGAAGCTTTATTTGCGGTGGGAAATGAAAGAGGCTAGATGCATGTTAAGGAGGGGTGGATAGGAGGTAGAGAGGCAATATATAACTACTACTGGGCTCACAGTTTCCGAGACCGATGCCGACGAGCGTCCACGCAAAAAATGCCAACGCCACCCACACTGTGTCAAGACCCCCGTTGACGGGGGCCAGAGGTTAGTCATTCATGCGGCAAGGCGCCACCACAGAAGTTATTCAAAGCAGACCATGCATCCCTAACACGCATACCTCCAAACTCTAAATACACTCTTGCGTGCACGCCAATATCCGCCAATTTCGCACGCCGCTAATTCCGTCCTGATATTTTTGTCCTCAATAGAAAATAACCGTGCGGTTACATTTTCCTTCCTCAAAGATGAATCTCACAAGAATTCGGAATTCACAGTGCTCGAAACTTTGTTCCTTTACAGCATTAATTTTTGAAACTGTGCATTTTAATAACAGTATGTTATTCTGAAATATTTACATCTCTTTAGAAACATATATTTTTTTTTAATGATCTCGAAAAAAGATTTTGTTTCTCTAACTCTCTGTCAGCAACCTGGGTCTTTTTTAATACAAGCAAAATTTTATTCTCAAACTTTGCCTTTATATTCGCTCGAATTTAATTGTTATTAAATAAACATTTTAACATTATTATTGGTAAATTAAAAAACTATTTGGTATGTATAATCGAGATATTGAAAAACCTAGAAACTTTTTTTTGAAAACCTTGAAACAAAAACTTGAATTGGACAAAAAAGATATAGATTGCAGATCGAAGGAGTAGAAATATGATTGCAAACGGAGGATTAAAAAGATGCAGCGTCGTCTGTTTTATCGATTGAACGAAATAATTTTTGATTTAGAGATCATGTAGAATTTCAAAGATTTGAAATACATGAAATCTAGAAAATCCATGTTCCTTGCGAATCTGTAATCGAATGACATCTCTTCATTGTTTTGTAGTTTAATTATACACATAGAACTTAGTATGCGCATAATGTCGACTTCGAAAAGTCCTTATAACGCGGCGGTGGCCGCCGTCAAATAAAAATGCTTACCGAACTGCGGGCCATTCGTACAACGAGATGATTTATCGTTTCCTCAAGACGTATCCGTAAGAAATTGAGGCGGGGCGACCAGGAAGAGGGTGAGGCACCGGGGGACCAGTAGGAATAAGAAAAACGAGCATGAAACCAAGCCGACCGGAATACGTGGCTCGTCTGGTTCGATGTTGTTGGGAATATCGGTGCTTCGTGTTTCCGCACAACCGCTCGCTCTCTCGAATCGATCAGGCTTTCAGCTTGATTTATCATCCCGCGAGACGCCCGGGCATCGCATCGGCAATGCAATGCTGCCGTTGTCGTTATATCTCGGAATCCTTGTAACTTGGGATGTTTCGCTTCGCTTTGCATACTCGTAATAACAGTGCACCATGGTCGCGCATCAACATAAAACTTGAAGATGTGTAATAATTAGCTGCTAATAATTAGCATTACGATTCTTAAAGCAAAATGCGAATTTACAAACCTTTCAGTCCAATGTAATACTTTAAATATTTGAGAATGTCGTATTTAAGAAAAAGACACAGTAGTAGCAATGATAATAATAATAATAATAATAATAAAAAATTAATGTACAATATATATTTGTAAATAATTATGTACAGTAACTTTACATTATAAGCTCTAACTGTAAGCTTTATATACAATTAATGTACATAGTTAAATAAACGTTTTATATTACTAATTACTTAAGATATATTCAACTATTATAATATAATAGTTAAATAAATTTTTATGCCTATAATAATATAGTTAAGTGAGCTATTTTATAGTTATTGCAACTGTAAAATAGTTTACTGGTTGCAATAATTATGTTATTCACTCGTTACAGTTATCACTAATCACCTTTGCAACTGCCATCATGTCTTTTTTTGAGTGCATACATAATAAATTTTCAAATTGTTACCTTATATTCTTTCAGATTCTCATAATTTCAAATATTTATTTAGAGCTCTCTGAAGTTTTCATATTCCTAAAGATTCTATTTCTTAAGCTTTCAATAATGAAATTGGCAAATTTTTACATTTTCTTATTTTGATATGTAATTTTATTTATCGTACCTTTTTCAAGCGGAATCTATACGTTCTTTGATAAAGAGAGAATTGCAAGACGAATCTAATGCCAAAATATTGAGAGTAAAGTAATTGTTGAAGTCAGGATTTGGATTCTTAGTGCCTTTAAATAATTACAGCCTGAGGAATTCATTTATGCGGCGTTTCGCTCTGCGCGCTGACATTAAGCCGCATCGGTGAACTAATAAAGGATACAGATAAGAAGCGGAGAGGCGAATCGTTCAGAATATCAGCAAGATCCGTCCTATCTGTTCACTTATTAAGGGGCTCGATTAAAGCTTGCGTGAATTCTTGAGCATTAAAAACTATACGCATCGTGCCGCTTCGAATGCGAGTAGAATCGAGAAATAGAACCGAGAAATTAGCGGCGCGAAAAATAAGGGCGTGCTTTAGCATCGCCAAATAAATGCGTAATGTTCGAAATATCTATCCTACTAGTTAGCGGTTAAACGCCGCTACCTGATAATCGTCTAGTTGAAAATTAGCTTTAAAAACTTATCATTAAGCCGAAAGTTGAGAGCTCGGTCGTGTTCTTTCGACCGCAGAAGCGATTAGGGGGTACGGTATTAATTTCCTCGAACTTCTCCCTGAAAAAGACCTTTCGTGGAAGTGAACGGAAGCGCCTGGTCCGCACTTTTTTTTACGTGTCGTAAAATCGTCGCACAAAAAAAAAGTGCACGGAGATACCCGAAGTGATGCTCTTGCACTATATTCCTTCCCTCAACGCGAGAGACATTAAAATTAAATATCAACGGGGTAATTTAAAGATGAGAGGTTTCGAGATTCTAAGAGAGGAGAGACCCAGGGATACCACTGCCATTTCCTAACGTTAAAGACAGGAAGACGATCGGGGGATATCAAGGGAGGTAGGAGAGAGGAAAAGATGGAGTTCCTAAAAGTTCGAGACGCCGATATTACCGGCAGGGTCTAAATCAATAAAATGGAAAGGTAAAATTAAATTACGCAATAAATTGTATCGTAAAGTCCCCCGGTACGTGGCAAAAAATCGGTCGCGCACACACGTCGTTAAAGCTTTATAACTCGGTTGAATGCATTTTAATTATTAGCCTCGAAGCCTCTCGAAGGAAGAAGAGGCCAGTATATCCCGTTTCCTCGCTTTGCTGCGCAGGAGTGAACTTCCACGCGTTTTGATTTTGACCCGTCTTCTAACCAAGTTAGTCTCTATTTTTTTTTCCTATTTCCTCTTCACCCAGCCTGTCTGTGCCGCATCTCAAGGATGAAATTTTTTATATGTGAAGGTCTTTAAACTTTACACAAACGCAGATGTGTAGTTTTAATATATGGTGCACTGTTAATTAAACCTCACAGTCAGTCGTAATAACTCTAGAATATTCTCTATACGTTAAATTTAGCATTATGTAATACGGATTTATTCGAACTGTCGCAACAGGATTTAAAAATGTATTTAATTTCTTAGAAATCGTTTATATAATCCGTGTAATTAAAATCGTTCTAGTATCGTTAAATTCAATTGCTTCAATTTTATCAAAGCCTCAGCTTCATATTTTTTATAAATGGAAATAATAGTCCGCCTCAAACATCAACATGAAATTATTAAATCCAGTTTAATATAAAGGAGATTAATTGTGTTGCACAAACATATTCGGGTTCTTCAGAACTCTTCACATTAATTTCTATTTACCATATAATATTTGTGTAATATCTACTCTATAATAATAATAATATTATAATAATATCTAATCATATAATCTATATATTTCATATAATCTATATATTTCTGTTGTATAATATTTCTATTATTTTAATAAAAATAAAGCTGGATTTGATTTTATATCGACTTTTTGTAGAAATTGATCCAAAAAGTATATATATAATTGTGCTAAATTTTGTTATTAAGAAAAATAATAAGTAGCATTTAGCATAGTTTTCGTAATGTACTTTTCTCTGAACGAGATTCTACATCGTGTTCTTTGTAAGAAGAGTTTTTCTAGAAATAAACCGTGATTCCTTTTTAAATAAATCGATATTATTAAAAAACGCAAAATAATGCAGCAAATATTTTTTAATTAATATAACAGTGATGTACAAAATACACTTGATGTATAGATATGAATATGTGCTTATATCTTTTTATCTGATTTATGTCATTCAGATAAATCGTCATCGTTTTTCTTTTTCCGGCGTTTTTCCTCACGCGCGACTCATCGGGAAAAACGGCGCACGCTGATTAAGGCTCATTTTGTATGCGTGGAGCGGATACCTATTGATAAATAGCTCTGCTTCTTTCAGCGATGCAAAAAAAAACAGTTAGCGCCACGGCCCATTCGTGCCGCAGATGAAACCATATGCGAAATATGATGCTCACCGCAGAATTCCAGACGTCTTAGAGCCTCGAGCTTCGCCAGACCGATCGAGAGATTCAAGATCTGAGGTGACAGAACGAGTACCCTGAATCGCAAATGTTGCATTTCTGTCGATTTTTGAAAGCCATTTTTGACTCTGAATATTCCCTCCCTCCCCTTTCCCCTCTCTCTTTCTCTTTCTCTTTCTTTCAAGGCATTTGTAAGCAGAAATGAGAAGAGAAGGATGACAGCAAGATTCTCTCTGTGTTAACATTTAGTTTGTTCTAAAATGTCACTGTATTTTATGTGACGTTGTAATATCATATTCTAGTGAATGAAGTTTTATAAATTCCAAATTCAGATAAAACACAAAATCATAATAAGATCGAAACAATATCAAAAATAGAAGTCATTTAAAAAAAATTTTAATGGTGTCACTCGATACACTTTTAACGAGAATTTTCGAATGACATCGTTATGATTTCTCCTAAAATGATGCTTGATTTTAGTTAAAAAAAATCATTTAAATCATTCTCATGTCAACAATTCATCACAGAATCGTGATCAAAAGTATAAGTAAAGTCGGTGACATTGTTAAGGCTCAATTTGAATATCGAGTCATGTGCGAGAGTGCACGAGATAATATGATGGAAGATGTCCCTCCCCAAGAAGTTTGAGACTAACTCTAGCCAGTGTCAGTATTCTTTCCTTTTTTTCAAGCACACACAGAGGAGCGATTATTATATTTTATTGCGGCATTTGTAAAGAATAATGTTCATCTTGTAATACTAATACGTTTGCATCAAAATAAATAAAGCAGGTCAATCAAATAATTAACAGATATCATTATAATTTTTTTTAAATGATTTTCTTAAAATTCATTTTTTATGATTTTACATTTTACCTAGGAATTTTATAGTTAAAAGAACGAAAAACATGATGATTCCGAAACACAGACGTCAAGTCTCTTGAAAATCGTCAGAAAAATTCACGATTTCGTGAAACAAAGATTTTTCTCGAAAAATTGAAAAAGGGAAGAAAAAAATTCCCAAAGAGATTAAAACCGTCAAAGATTGAAACATCCTGCATTACAGCATTCCGCGGGGCAGAAATTCCGTAGAATTTTCATAGCGTCTCGCTTTCTCGCGCCGGAAGAAGTAGCAGCCGTGAGAGTGTCATGGCGGAGTGTCTTGCCTCCGCGCATCCCGCGGATCTTCTCTTCGTAAAAGGACCCGGTGAGATTAGAACTCGAAAAGAGGCTCGACATCCCGCGGTGTCGTCGCGCGGACGATGATAAAGATGGAGCTGATACTATCAGCTTTAAGACCGCTGATGCGCGCGGCTTTCCAGCATTGCGTGTAATCACCGCGAGAGTGATCTTATCGGGCTGGTAACGGTGCACACAGTGGTAGAGAACAGCTCGTCCTAGACAAGCGATTGTGAGAAATTTGGTAGAGATGAAAGAGAAAGAGAGAGAGAGAGAGAGAGAGAGAGAGAGAGAGAAAGAGAGAGTGAGTGAGAAGCGGAGAGAGAGATATAGATATACGCAAGGTAATCCTCGCGTGTGAAACGCGAGCGATCGTTTCGCCGACCTGCTTGCTGGGTAAAACTAAATTTAGAAGCGCATGCGATACATCTCTCCGATTTTATAGTGATAATTTTAAATACAGAATATAATAATTACAATTTCCTCGGTTTTTGTAACATATCTTCACTGAAAAATTATTCTCAATCACGTAAAGTCTCAATAGCTCCAATTTAATGTGCCCATTAAAAAAATCGACAACTGTAATTATTAAGATATTTGCCAAGACTAATAAGAAAAAGGCAAATTAAAAAATGTTAAATATTTTATATCATCAAATTTTAATGATGGCAATTATTGCGAGATTATTTATTTCAAGGTTTACAGAGACAGTTATATTTATTCATCCTTTTTACTATCTTGAATAACACACAATGTCTACATTTTCAAATTATTTAAAACATCGTACTGACACATGTAATTTATTTGTTTATGAAATTTAAAATTTATTTTATTTATTAGAAGTTTGCAGTTATTAGTACAATTGATATGACCTACATCTTACCAAAATTTCATATTTCAATTTCATATTCAATTATATATAACTAAGAGTTTTTCTTTAAATTTATACACATAATACAATAATTTTTAATCTCTGACAAAACAAAGTTATATTTATATTTTATTATTAATTATATTGTCCAGTACCATTTTTAAATTCAAGTGTGAATAGTCATTTCTGATGTATTTTTGCCTACTGAACACAAATCCATCAGCCAAAGACTATTACGTCATCATTTTTAGAAAAGTCTTAAATTATTGATAATTATAATTTTAAATAATAGAATAAAATGCCTATTATATAGAAAAAAAAGCTGTTTTCAAAATGCTATATCTCGAAAATAAAAAATATACCGAAACGAAACAAAATACATTTTTAAAACTAAAATATTAATATTTTTACGTGTTATTAATGAAATTTTAAAAATTTTCTGCCGATGTTACAACGTCATAACAATCTTCAAAATCATCGTTTTCAGTCTCTTTTATAATATTTTTCTGGAAAATGTGACATAATAACCAAATTTGATCAAATCGTATTCAGCAGGCTAAAATACATCAAAAATTGACAATTCATATTCATGCTGCAAAAAAAGATCAAATTTTGTCCGACAGTATATTTTGTCATATCCCTAATAGAATTAATTATATTTTCTTATTGGTTCGGTTATTGAAACATTTAGCTTACGTAACAATTTAAAAAAATTAAACTTGTTTTTTATTTCATTTTTTTCTTTCCTCTTTTTCCTTGTCTTTTCTTAATTTTTCACACAAATATATACATTAGTTTCAATGTTCAATATTATACTTGAAGACTCATGAATCAATCGGTCCCACAGTTGCACTCGAAATTTGGAAATCCTGTTTTGGTGTCGAGTCTGAAATTCAGAAAGATAACAATCCGGCCTGTCGTGCTCGCGCGATACACTCGCGCTTAATCAGCAGGTAAAATCGGAGTCCAGCGGGTTCCACGACAAACTTACGACGAACTTACGAGACGTAACGGCAAATACCACCGAGAAAATTACAACCGCTTACGAGAAAATCGTTCTCCACCGGCGTACCATCTCGGTGTCCTCCACGCCATGCAGTTAGTGATCGCGATAAGAGAGAAAAAAAAGTACCAGACGGTTTCGAAGGGCTCGTCGGACGAGGGACAAAATTCGGAGTGAGATCTGCAGGGACCAGCGGAATGAGTGAGATAGAGAGAAGAGGAGAGGTACGACGACAAAGGGAGGGAGATACATTACCATAAAGCCGAGAATTTTACGAGAATTATGCTCGAGGTCCGAATCCCGCGGGATATCCCGCGGTGCCGTCTGTCGTTATCAAAATTCCGTCACAATGGCCACACATCAACTCTCTAACGCCATGTGTTCTCTCAGCAACCTACACCTCAGAGAACATCACGCGCGTGTGTAAGTATGTGTGCGATTCATCGGTGTGTCCCCTTTGAAAACGATTTATTTTTTTTCCGTCCTGATTTTTCTAAATTAAAGGTTTTAGTTTAGCAAATCGCGCGAGGATAGTATTTTATCGACAGTAAAACAATTTTTCAAAGAGCTCTCGATAATCAAAATAATATTAAAATAAATCGGACAAATTAGAGCTAATACAGTTGTTATTTGTATCTTTTCTATTAAAAAAATTTCCTTTTCTATTTATTTATACAACATACAATAATTGATTTTATGAATAAATAGAAAAGAAAAAATTTTGTAAATAAAAAACACAAATAACAATCGCGTATTAGCTCTTTTTATCCGATTTATCCGATTTATTATTTTTATATATTTTGTATTCACCATAAAAAAAGTTTTCTCGAAGAAGTTTATTTTTTCCGAAAATGCAACGATAACATTTTCTCGTAATCTACATTTTTTTTGCAAATTAGTTGAAAGACTATTCCTTGAACACTCACATTGAATAAACACCTAATAAAAAAATTACTTTTATCAAACATAATATATATTATTATATTTAAAATATGCTCATATATTTTTTCTTTCTTTTGTATAATCTTCGTTCATACAGGAAAAAGTAATTGAAAAAGTAATTGTAAAACAAAATTTGATTTTTTTGTTGCCACACAAGTGTAGTGAACAGTCTTTCTGCCATATTTTTTCATGCTGAATCTGTTGACGGAAATAGATCACGTTACAATTTTTAGAAAAAAGTATCAAAAGGATAAAAACGTGACCTCTTTTGACGCCTTTTTTCTCAAAACTGTAACGTGATAGCCAACAAATTCATGTAAAAATACGTCGGAAAGCCTATTCACACTTGTGTGGCAAAAAAAAAGATCAAATTTTGTTTCACAATATTATTTTCCAATTTTTATTATTTTTCATGTATCTACGAACAGCAATTATATAAGAGGAAGAAAATATATATATATATATATGGATATATTTTCTTCCTCTTGTATAATTAAGTAAGTTTATATTATTAAGTAAGTATATAAGTTTCTTAGTTTATTAGTTTTATATAAGTATATTAGTTTTTATTGTAAGTTTATATAAGTACAATTAAATATACAAATGTATATTAAATGATTTATGTACTTATATTTAATTGTACTTATATAAACTTTTTCATTGTGAATGCGTTAAAACTATTAAATTTAATTTGTGAAAAGATTCGTTTATGACGAGTTATTTAAAATTATCGTCCATCAAATTTTAATTACAGATACAATTAAATGATGTCAAATTGAAATATATATGTAAAAATAGCACGAAACACAATTGAGTCCTTCAAAAATAACGTGCTAAATTAAAATCGACAAATAGTTAAATGAAACTTAATCATTCTGCGTTCATATGCATTACAAAAGAGAAAATTTGCGTACATTCTGTGAAGCCTTCAGGTAGCAAAACCGGCGTAGCTGCCGCATTTTGTCGTCCTCCACCTTATCCTTATGTCCTCTTTCTCTTCTCCACCATCACTTCCTCTTCCCCCGCATCCTCGTCGTCGTTCTCTCTCTTTCTCTCTCCTCGTAGCTGTCTTCCACAAAGTGAGCCCGTCAGCGAATCGTACGACGAATAATCATAAAGTCGCCGCTTTATGCCGGAATCGTATTCCGACGCTCGGCCCGAAGATGCCCGCCGGGATTAAAGTCGTCGGTCCTTTAATCGCGCCGAAGGATATAACGCCTCGAACCCGTTCCACCGGCGAGAGACCGGCTGGTGCGGTGGATAACATAACGACATACGCGCGCATAAGGTACGCTCGCGCACCTCGTAACGACCTCGGGGATACGCGTGCGTGCGACTTAAAATTATCAACCCGATAATTCCGCAGACGAAAGCTGCGATCTGACAGGTCTTCGTCGCGAAGGCGAGGTTTCACTCGGCAGCAATTCTTAATTCCGTTCTCCAAGGCACGGCGACGAGGCCGAGACTCACGATGATTCGAGGGTTCGTAGTTGGTAATGTGAAAGTCCTGAGAAAGAAAAATGAAAGACTCGAACGAAACGCACCCTCGATTCGTCTCTCACGGCTTTGCGCTGTTCTCTCCAAAGACCTCCGAACTACCTCCGGCTATCTCGTGTGCTCTACGTTTGCGCGATTTATTTGTAAAACATTTGGATCTATCCAGCTGTCTAAAGATAGAGAAAAGAAATTTTTGCCAATTATCCAAAAATCGCCATTTTCAGACAAAATATATAATAAATAGTGATAAGTAATAATTCTAATATATAAAATAATATTCAAAGACAATCATGGTTTATTTCAAAATTAAAAGCAAAATAACATTAATAAACATTAACAATAATAAATTAAAATGAAATTTTAATATATTTCATATATTAGAATTCAGAATTGTATAATTTAGAAAAATTAAATTAAGGCAAAGGATTTTTATTTTCATAAATATATAAGTTTTAAAATTAAAATGATAATTATTAATAGAAAAAACAAGCCAATATAACGTGTATAAAATTCTTTAATATAATAAAATAAACGTTTCGGCTTCTTGGATCATTATTAGTAACTGACAAAGTAACAAAAATATCTAGTAACAAAATGTAGTAGCTAATCATTCAAAGTCTAAGCAGAATCCGCTATCTTGTAATCAATTTATATGCACAGGCAGCCAAATCAAGAGCATACATTGCAAATTGTGTGCATCAATAACAGCCTAGCACAATTTACTATTTTCCTAACATCGATAGAAATATATCAAAAAATGAAACGTCCTGTATTACGATATCATAACAGCAAGATCCGAACTATTCCCCAGTCAGAAATTTGTCTAAATGATGGAGCCAATCAGCACTCGGCACATTGGTGACATTTTCCACTTACTTTAGCTGAAGATGGACTTTTTTCCTGAAAAATAAGATCATTGTTTGCGCAGCGACGTGCACGTTGGCGAAGCGTAGCTCATTACAAAGTGGAAACGACATCAGAGGGACGCCGACACGCGAGAGCGACGTCATTGGCGTCGTCGTCGACGTGTCGCGCGGAAGGTGTCAACCGGAAAAACGTCGGCGTGTTTGTACAGGCGCGAGGGTAACTGATGTCTTTCCTCGCCCGGTCGATTCGCGCCGTCACTGAGCTGTCAAGTCCACACCCTCTCGTCGCTACCCCCGCCTGTGCTCCGGTCTAACGACGGCTATTACATCGTCGTCGCAAACAATAAGCGACTTGGAGTACCCTCGAGTGAGCAAGACTGTAAATAAGGTAGCCACGACGATCGGAACGTTAACAAAGGCCTTGTATGTCCATTTTTTTCCTTCTCACATTTATCGCGGGCTTATCCCATAGAGAATGTACATTTACCCTTCCGCCACCGACTTGATGGATTTGGAGTAAAATTTTCACGAAAAGCTACTTAAATTTGCGACGGTCTTTCAAATATATTATTTTCTGGAGACAGACGGTATCCTTTGGGGTTGTTATTTAACTGCAAATATTTCTATTCAGAAAAGATGTTTGAAAAGTTTTAAGACGGCGAAATATCGATCACTAACACCGACATAGAAGAAAAAGAAATGGACGGAGTTCTGCCAAAGTTTCCGATAATCTGCTAATCCTTGCCATTTCCATCACACAACCTGTTTTTATCTCGCCGACATTGTTACAGCCAAACGTTCGAGCTTTTCGAAGAAACAATCGCAGCAATGCCCTCGAGCGTTTCTCTCAGTAAATTCGAGAGGAAACGAATAATTTTGGGGCTAAAAACCGTTTCGAGCAAAAGAGTTAATTCAACCGAGTAAATTTTGTGTCGTAATAACATGAAACTTTAGAACTCGTTCACAGCTAAAAATATATGTGACGTTTAACATATTACTGCTTAATCTTGGAGAATAAAATAAAGAATAATAAAAAATTAGAAAATAGGAGATTTTAAAGTATACCGTAATTTAATATGTAAGTAATCATACACAGTAAAAAATATTTCGTATTTGTGTTTAAAAATATTTGTACTAAGTTTTTAACATATGTACCATATATTCTGAATGTCAATTAAATTAATATTCAGTATTTTTTGTGTCAAAATAACACCATTTATGGAGTAAGTAAATAAATAATGTTAAACTAATGTATTTCAAATAATAAATTTTAAGATAAAAAAATTATTGATACAAAGAAAATGTTAATTTTATTGAAATATATTATAATTTAACATACTATAAATATATGAATTTTACTTAAAAAATGTGCTTTATACATTTAATTAATTTATTTATAAATTGTATCAATATTATATTTTTTGTATTAATTACATAATATTGAAGTTACTTTCTAACGTATCATCTTGTGTTAAATTAATACAAAAACTTGAGTGTACCACTTGAGATACTTCAATAATTATAAAATGAGAAAAAGAAACGACATCTAATTTATAGATCGCCAATAATTTCTGACGTCGTCATATTTTTCTACCGATCCGCTCTTCTACGAATCATTACGTTAATCATCGAAAAACGTCATTCGGAGGCAATTGCGCGTAACGAAGCTAATTCTGCGCTACGCGAGGACCATGAATGAAATAGGACGAGAGCGGCAAGAAAGCGAAAGGGGAAACGATCGTGTGACCCACATTAGGCGCATCATGGACCTCAGTGGTAAGCCTGCGGCAAGGATGTCCCGAGGGAATGCGATGCTTCCGATTTAGCCGTAACAACCTATTCTTAACTGGCGGACATTGTTGTAGATAACGATAGTCGTCGCGCCCCCTTTCCGCTTTCCGTTCTTCTGTAAATTAGCGGAAGGAGCACACACAATTCGGAACGCAGTTTGTTTACCTATCGTGGTCGGCGCGGGAGTCCTCTCTCAAGTAGATATTTAGGTATTCTTCGAAGGACCGTCCTCTCTGACCGAAAGGGCCCCCCCTCGAAATCGGCGTTGCGTGCCACTCCAAAGGAAGACACAATCCCGGCGCCTCCTTTCCCGAAAAAATTCGCCCCGTCTCGGTTTTGCCTCTTCTTCTCTCCTCCCGCTTGGCTTCCCAGAACGAGCGTTTTCGTAATTCGAGCCGAGAGGAGGCGAGAGAAAGAGAGGAGACGAGATACTAATGATACACGCGGAATTACAGCGCGGTGCATCGCGTGCCGCGCGCGTCTAATGTGTCGATGCTGCCGCGCGGGGAGCGCGTCGTAATTTGCCGGTGCAACCGGAAAAGTACGGATCCCTTGTCACAGAATAGGTCGATTCTCGCCGGCGTAAGTACAATATTTTCCGAGGACGCAGGTTATTTCGAATCGGTGGCCGTTTGAAGACCGACGCGACGCACGCGATCCGTCACGGTCGCTCCTCCGGATGCAGCTCGTCGCGTTTTCAACATCCGATGCTAATTTCAGTAACAGCTACGGTACAGATTGAAACTTATAACAGCTCATCCGAGTCTTTTCTCTTTGCCAGTATCGTGAGATTATTCGGCATAAAGAATCAAATATGTTGTTTCTTCGTTTGCAATCTTTTTTGAAACAAGCGAAATTTCAGCCATTTTTGCTGAAATTTTAATTTTTATTAAATAAAAGTTTAATATTTCATTTAAAAAAACTATAATATTTAATAATGTAGATGTTGAAAGTTAATTTTGAATTTTTTTGGAAGCCTAAGAATAGTCAAAAAACTTGAGCTATCTAAAAATAGTAAAAACGACATACACTCTAAATTTCTTTTGCAGTGAAATCTCACTGCAAAAGAGTGAAAATGCAATCACCCTTGAAAAAAAGTAAAAATATTTCATTTCTTGAAAAAAAAAAGTGACGATCTTCACCCTCTTTTTAGAGTGAAGTCTCATTTTTTTTAGACTGATATTTCATTCTTTGAAGTGAAAATTCACTCTAAAAAGAGTGAAAATCATCTCTTTTTCAAGAAATACTTTTATTTTTTTTAAGAGTAGTTGTATTTCCATTTTTTTGGAGTGAAATTTCACTGCAAGAAATTTAGAGTGTAGATTATAGAAGTAAAAATATGATTATAGAAGAGTTAAGAACAACATGATGTTGTTATATGTTATGAAATTAATAAATGAATGATATGAAATTAAATTCAACTTGTATAACTTAAAATACATTAAGTTTCGTGATATTTTTAACAGTACGAGTAACATCTGAAAACTAGGACGTTTTTAGGATGATTTAGAGGATACAGGAATTAATTAATGTCTTTTGAAGACATTTCTGTGTTGGAATTTAGTGTCAACAGAGGATTAATTAAGTGTTTATAAGATGCTTCCAAACAATGTAACCTCATCGACATTATTCTTCATATATAAACAGACATAAACATAATCTCTAAAATTTTCGCTAATTTTGATTGTTTGAAATTAGTGCTTTTTAATTAATATAATATAAATTAAATGAATTTTAAAGAATTTTAAACGTTAATAATTGTATACATTTATAGATTTTAAGCTCTGAAGGATTAATAGTTCTTCTCGTAACCAGTGCAATGCGTTTCTATCTTTTTTTTTACATAAATTGTGATTTTATAAGAAGAATTGCAAGCTAATTCCGTCAAGCGATGCGAACTCGCAAATCCGAGGCTGTCTGATTTAAAGGGAGACAGTAGACCGGACGGTAGGACAATGGCGATGACTGTCAACCGATCATGGGATCGGTACACCGAGAGCGTGTGTTGGACCACGAAAGAATTCGCCTCGTAATATCTTCGAGCCTCCGATTATTAAGCTTTCCACCGTTTCATCCTCCTTGCCCCGTGTCCCGCGAGTCAACGAGGCGGCTGCAGTTGGCGTCGTGGCACGAAGCGCCGAGCCGAGCAGTCAGGTAGTCGCCTCCACAATCATCGTATGCCCTCTCACCTCTTTTCGTGTCACCACGGATGCAGCCGGGATATTAAAAGGCAGTTTAAGAATGACTGGACGATGACTCATGACACCCCAGCCATCGGCAGGACTGCTTTCTGTATTTCTCTCTCTCTCTCTCTCTNTCTCTCTCTNTCNCTCTCATCTNTCTCTACTACTACTACTACTACTACTACTTACTTACTACGTAACTACTACTACTACTTAACGTTACGTACT
>NW_012130099.1:816227-818410 GCF_000143395.1 Atta cephalotes | reverse complement strand
CGTCTCTCGTCTCTCTCTCTCTCTCTCTCTCTCTCTCTCTCTCTCTCTCTCTCTCTCTCTCTCTCTCTCTCTCTCTCTCTCTCTCTTTCTCTCTCTCTCTCTCTCTCTGTTTCTGCTTTTCTCTTCTTTCGGTCTCCCTTGCCTTTCTTTCTCTTCCAGGGCAAAGAAGAGGCTCGAGAAGATCTTCCTGAGACCCGTTGACATCGGCAAGAATATGCCAGTCAGCGTCGCCGTCGGGACCTGCACAGTGACGAAGCGATAAGCGATTTTAGGCAAGTCCTTTCGGTCGTGAGAGACCTTCCGTGAACGGAAGCTGAGACCAACCGTCTTTGCCAGACGCGATAAGGTTGATCGTTATGGAACCCAAAAATCTTGGTGGATTTTATGATGTTATTGAAGACGAACTTCAAATAAAAGACTCAATCTTTGGCGAATCAAAATTATTTGTTGAATGATCTTCCATTTATATCTATTTTGACATAAAGAACTGCAATTAATATTAGGTGTAATAAAAAGAAATCCATTATTTTTGCATGAAATTGAATGGAAAAATAATGGATTTCTTTTTACTACACCTAATATTTTCCTTAAGGAACTGTTTAGTAGTGATATCTTAGAAATTAGATTGGACTTGATAAATATGTGTTTCACAGTTATATTATGTAAAGAAATACTTTGTAAAGAAAATTTTTTGTAAAGCATGAAAAAGTATTTGGATATGACATAGGAGAGAAAGAGTTAGTTATATTTTTTCTGTAATTATGACAATCATAAATGCAATCAATTTTTAAATATTTTCTTTTAATAAAAGAACTTAATTTGCTACAAAAAAAGATGGCAGAAATAAATTCCTACTTTTTATATATCTACTAATACAATAACATAACTAATACAATAACATAAAATATATAAAATAATAAATATGAAAGGATAACAAACAATAGCTATAACAATTTTAATATACTTATAATTTGAGTTGTAACGAGCTTATTCTGTCATAATTATAACAGTCTTGCTCTGCCATATTTTGTAATTAAAATATTTGAAGAATATCTTTTTAAAGATTCACAAAGTGAAACCTATATGTTATAAAATAAAGTATCTAAAGAGATACAATTGCATCGCGTAATAAATAGATTTAAAAATGTTACCAATAATATGTTTTATTTTTTCTATTTTTGACAATGGAAATAATAAACATTACTTATATTCAAAAGTCCAAAATAATCATATTCTTCATATAACGTACTATCGGCACACGTACGTATATAATTGTCTCCGCATGCGGGCTACGGTAGATTAAAAGCTGTACACAACGACGAAGATCCGCTCGAGGGCCGCCGACGCGATCGTAAAACTTTATCTGAAATTATCATCGTCATAGTCTATACAGATTACCGCCAACGATTTCGGCGGGCACCGTCAGCGATAAAGGAACAATCCCGCGGCAGCAGGATCGAGCGTACCGAGAACAATTCCGCGGCGGTATCGATATCTGCAAGTAAGACCTGCCACGGTGAGAGCACGGAGTGCGGACATGAATCGAGAATCGTCTCGCCGGAAAGTCGGTCGAACAGTCATCTTCCTTCGGCGATCGATGCGCGTCCGGTTGGTACTCAAAGGGACCGCCGGCGATCCCCTTATCTCGCGACGGGGTCAGAACGTCCCGGGCAGCCCTAAGCGAGGCTCCCAGGCGGGAACAATGACGGTCTATCCGCGCGGCCACCGTGCGCCATTGTTCTTTGTTGCGGCATGATCGAGGCGGAATCGGGGAGACAAACCGCGATTCGAGAGCGCCCGGGGCCGATGCTCTACCTACGCGCATCAATCACGTCCTCGGGGCCTCTCTTATATTTTAATCTTCACTCGTTAGGAACTCAACGAAAAGGAGAAACGACGTTTCGTCAGCTAATAATACGGGACGAAGGTTCTCTTGCAGGTGGCAGCGGAGATATGTTGGGATATGTGAGAAAATATTATTGAAGTAATATTTGAAATATAATTGAAAGAAATATATCCAGAAAATGGAACTATGTCGAAAGTACTGTAACATTCAAGATTGTTTATATACATTCAGAGAAGAACATAATGGTCATAACTTATTAAAATGATAATTATATAAATTATATGTAGAATTAATGTGTATATATATATATATATATATATATATATATATATATATA
>NW_012130099.1:801634-807705 GCF_000143395.1 Atta cephalotes | reverse complement strand
GAGAGAGAGAGAGAGAGGCACGTAACACGTGGTATAATCACGCGGCATTGAAACCACATATCGCCACAATGGCGACAGAGAGGAGAATCGTCATCGTTGGCGGCTGTGCACCGGAATGATTAATGCGTCGCTGCTACGTCGTTTCTCGGCTGCAACACTCACGTCTTAATTCCGCGGCATAATGCTCTTAACGATTTTGTACCGGGCTACGCGTGCTTTTGGTAGCTGATAAGCGCGACAAGCGTTCGGATCCGCGTTCGTTAGTCTCCGATTGTTCGTCCGAATGTACATACGGACGTCGTCATGCACGTTGCGTGGACGCGCAACGCCGCCGTACCTGATCGTGAATTGGTTATTAGCTAATCGTCAATCGGTTAACACACACAGCCGATCGAGAATTAGCTAATCCGCGATTGCTAGCGAGGAAAGTAACGTCGAGGAAGCCGTCGGAATTGTTGAAAGATCTTATACTCGGATTCAGTCACGTCGCTTTTCCACAGAATCAAAAATCGACTGCGAAATCCGAATATTTACCTCATTTATTAATAACATTTTGACAACAAGAGATGGCATCAAGAAGTTGATAAAGCGTCAAATTCTAATTTTCATTAATTAATTGCATACTCTCCAAGAGTATACATTTTCATTCTTTTGGAGCGAGGTTCATTTCAAATGAGTAGAATCTCACTCCTTTTTGTAGATTTCGTTCCTTGGTAAATCTCACTCCAAAAAAAGTAAAATTTCGTTCTAAAAGAGTAAAAATATTTCACTCTTTTTCAAAGACTGACTCAATTTTCAGTCTTTTGGAGTGAAGTACATTTAAAAGAAGTATTTGTTATTACTTATAATATTAGTAATAACACTTATTACATATATTGTACTTATTAGTGTAATAAAATGTTTATATTTGTATTTCTAAAAAAAAATATCTAGGTGGCACCGAAAATGGCTATAAATTACAGTTAATTTATGATAATTTCCCATTTTTTCTCTCATACATTGAGTAAGGAAACATTCCTGATAGGTCTGTTCCCAGGCGCGGCGAACGTTCCGAACGCGTTTTCTATGCGCTTGAGCTAGTCGGAACTAGTCGAAAAGGAAGAGTTCGATGTGCGCTTAAATTGATTTATAGCGAGGGGATGATGAGGCGATGCGCGACGTTAAACGCCGCCTTTACGAGTCGCCGCGCCGCGCCGCGCCGCGCCGAACCTCCACCTTTGCCTCTGATTGCGGATCATTAATCAGCGGGGTGTCTCGCGCTACCTCTCGCGCCACGTTAACGTGGTACCTCGTCTCTCTCTCTACGGGATTGAGTCCTTTCTTGGTCTAATTATATATCGGGACGCGCCGCGAATCGGTGCGCGCCTCGCGAAATTTCGAATCGTCGAGCGATGATTGATGGTCGTTCTTCCTCTCTCTCTTTTTCCTTCTCTTCCTCTTTCTCTCTCTGCCGTTACAATGGGCGATGCGCATATTTTTCATCATCTCGTAGAGACGAACACGAAGTGAGAAATCTCAAGGTATCAACTATAGATTATAAATGCGATAGATAACGCATTGGAAATATTGCAAAGATTCAATCTTTATCCCGTAAAATAAAAGCGCAAAATAAAAATTATCCATTCAAGTTGAATCACTCAAGTTCTCTTTCGCTACAAAAGTGAAGATAATAAGTCGGTGACTCGAACCCAAGCAATTCGTGCCGTCAATCGTTCCCTGAACATACCAGCTCGTTTGTGCCAATGTTTGCACAATGGATCAAACCTTGTTTGATTAAATACTTAGTCGCTCTCGCCTAATCTAGTAGCACTAAGATGGGTGCTCGTAGCGCTTATCGGGTCCCATTGTTTGCTCGTGCCGATCGGTCGTTTTGTAAGGATTTGACTTGGACAGGCAGCGCGCAGCCCGACTATAAAGGGATTTTATCCACGTTCGGAGTCACATTCTGTTTGGAAACTGAACAGGTGGCGCGATGACTATTTCTTTTTTCCTTTTTTCGGGCGATTCCTGCCAACGAATTTCCTTTCACGTGTCGATCCGCCTCCCTTTACACAATTATTTTTATTCATTATCTCTCGTTTAATCTCAATTGAAGACGCGCAAGAAACGTCGTGTACATTAGTCGATGTCAGATTTTTACCCCCGTGTACAATTAAGTCGGTAGAGAACGATTGCGCCACTGGTGGGACACGCAGACCGAGATATAAATGCGACAATCAAGGATCATGGACCTCCCAATGAATGTCCGGAAAAAAGCTATATGTGGGGTGTACAGCTGATTGCGGCGACCATAAATTCGCTTAATATCTTCATATGGCGATGATCGGAATCGAGAAAGGGTTGATGCCGCTCTGCAGAAACAAATGCCCAACATTCTCTCTTTCACTCCTCTGTCTACCTTTCTCTGTTTCTCTTTTGCATTAAATCCATGAGGGTGACATAATGCGGCTCACGATCCGCCAGCTCGATATCAGAAGAGGGATAAACAAGCGATTTTTGCAGCCATTTGGCGGTACGTACTTGATGGATTGCGAGGAAATGCAATCGCGCGTAATGGATTTAAATAAAATTTAATTATTGATTACAAATGTTTTTTACTCTTACCGTTATATTTGCGTTAATGTTGTACAAGATGAGAAAGTTATTTAAAAAAAACGTTATTGAGATACTTTAAATTAAAAAAAGATGTTATTGAAGAACTTTTTATGGGAGTTGTAAAAATACATAATATATTTAGTTATTCAATCCTAAATCTTTAGCAGCTTTTACATTTGAATTCATAAACTTATTATATTTTTTTATAATAATACAATTAATATACATACTTTGCTAAAGACTAAACTAAAACCTCGCAAAATCTACATAAGCGTTCTTCAACTTCGGGATAATTTGGTAAAACGAAGGATGAGATAGGAACGGTGTAAAAACGAGGAGCGTGAAAGGGGCGCGAGGGAAGTGCAAGCGATTCGTCACAGATATTATTTGAAGGGGCTCCCTCGTGGAGCTGGAGCACAATACAAGTCAACACGGCTGTCTGCGTAATGAAGTAGTTTCTGGAGGGTCGGGTCCCACCTAACATAGCGAAGACGAGGCCAGAGGGGAGCCAGTAATTGGGGGGTAGGCCACTCTACCCGCAACCCCCAGGGGGACGACGAAAACCCCTAACATATGCTCTTCACGGTTCTTTCTTCTTCTGTCCCCCTATGTTTCTCTTTCTTCTTCTTTCTTTCTCCCTCTTTATCTTGGGATTCTTTTTTTATCAAAACGAGCAATTTGACCCGCATGTAATAGATAAACTTGTACCCTCTGGATTTATTATAAATCTAACTATCATAAACCGCAGTTATTTATTTTTATAGAAAGTTCAAGGAAATTATTATTCTTTGAAATTGACACATTATACCGACTGATCCAGAATTTCGAGTCGTTAATCAATTCTATACATCAATATTTTTGATAAAAATTTTGAGATAAATTATTTTCGAATTACATTGAAATAATATTTATTAAATTTTAATAAATATTTGTTTGAATAGTATTAACTAAATACATATATTCGCTAAATGTATAAAACATCTATATTTATTTTACATCTATATTTAACCATTGATGTTACCATTTTTTATTGAGTAAATGTTTATTTATCGTAAATACAATAAATATTTAGAGAGAGAATTAATAATATTTTTAAAAATATTAAGATGAAAAAGTATTAAGAGTAATTTTTTTCTCGCTATAAATATTCTGGATCAATTAAAATATTCTGGATTCTTCATATTTTTGGCAAATTCTTAATTTATTTTTACTGTTTCGATACACTACATTGTACAAAAAATCATCTAACAATAATTCTAATACTTTTTCTTCAGACAATCGCTTCTACTTGATTTGACGAAACCAATCGCGACGCCGAATAAATGTCTCTGTCGCACTCACCTGTCAGATTCATGTGACCGCCAGCGGCTTTTCCACGGCGGGGATGAATACGTCGCCCCCACCTACATTTTTCACGTCGTATTTCCACGTGACTTCCATGTGCTCGTTAGCGTCGGCTTTGAGTGAAATCGAGAGCGTTCGACGTCACCGCGGCGGAAAGAGAGAAAGAGAGAACGTGAGAAGAAGCACGAGAGAAGAAAAGAGAAACGTAGTTGAAACGCGTCGGCGAAGTTCCTCTCTAATTGGGGTGCGACGGCGACCGACGCTCGGGGATGAAATCCCTGGCTACCGTCCTCTTCAAGTATCGACCCTCTTCTTCGTGACCGATTGCATGCTTCGCTCTATAGGATTTTCGATTGAAGATGTTCGCAAAAAACGGATTAACTCTTGATGTTAAAAGAAAGAGAGAGAGAAAAAGAAAAAAAATGGAAGTGCTTTGTATTTTTATTACACTCGAAATTTTTGCTTTCTAAAATATAATTTTTACAAAACTCTGTACGTTTGTCAAAATCTGAAAATATTGATATATACACTACCGTTCATAAATTTGGAAACGTTTGCAATTTTTTCTCATAAATTTATATATCTTGGAGAGAAATTTTTAGAAATGTGTTCTAAAATGGTAGAATAGAGCTTCAAATTGACGTTTGAATTTTTCTTCTGAATAATATTTTGCTCCTAAATTATATAAAATTGATATCTTTTTCAATATTTTTGTTTTCCTTTAAGCGCTCTATCTGTATGGAATATCATCAGACAAAATTTAATAGAAAATATTTTAGAGCTTAGAAAGTACACTTTTTAGCTGAGAAAGCTTTAAAATGCTTTTTGAAAAAAATTATTACCATAATTTTTTGCAGAGATATCGAATTTATTATTATTGTATAAAATTTTGACTTTCAATTTTATAAAATGTTAATGATCGAAAATAAGTTTTTAAATTTTGAAAAAATTTATTTAACTCAAGCACACTATAATAAATATTTTTCTTTTTGTCATTTTTCTGGAAACTTTTTAGTTTCGAAGTTAAAAATTTTTTAAAAATTAAGTTTTTTTACACAATAAAGTTCCACCCAATAAAATTCGATATCTTTATGAAAAGGCATCATAGCAATTTTTTCACAAAACATTTTAAAGTCTAGAATGTCTTAAAGCTTAGAAAGTCTATTTTAAAATGTTGATCTGCTAAATTTTGTTCAATAATGTTCCAGGTAGAGCGTTATAAGTTATAAATTTATTTCTTTATAAATCATAGGATTTTGGATAAATGCTCGACAAAGTTCAAAACAGCTAGATAGTTCAATATCAACTCATTTTATTTTATTTTATATTGCACCCTCACCATCCTATTTCGCGGTATTTCAAACATATACAAAAATCATTCGTCATTGCACCGGTGAATACTTAACATAAATAGCGGAAGTGATCGCATTAGATCCACGCGTTAACCTCGGCAAAGCTGTCGAATGTGTGTGTCTCCTCCCTTCCGCTCTCCCTACAATACGCATCACGCTCCCAGGTTCAGGTTTATTGCGTTTTGTGTTATGTTAAGCTTTCGGTGTACACAAAAGGTGCGCCAACGGTTAATGCGGGGTGACGTGTGTTTATAAATACGTGACTGCCGATGTGGAAGGGTCGTTCGACAGCGTGTTTCACCACCAAGTCGTCTACATAATCGCTGTCCCATAAATCACCATCCATAAAGAATGTTATCGCGATAGAAATATTGAATATTAATATTCAAAAGATTGCAGATTACAAATGATTAATTAAATTAAAAACGTGTATTTTATGAGGTTCATCATATATGATACATGCGCCATTTTATATATCCATAAGTTAATTTATCGTTTCGCTGCAACAGCAACTCCGCGCATCTCTCTTTCCACCCCCGAAGCGTCTAAGCTTTTCCGCCATTTTCCTTTCGCAGTTTGTTATGTTGCAGAAGTCTTCTTTTATCCCGAGAAACTCGACACAGCCTGCCGAGCCCTCTGCTTTGTCAGAATAGCCTCCCTCCTCCCAATCCCCCCACTCCCGATTTCCTCCCCAACGCAACCCTCGCAACTCTCTCGCTCGTCCGGTTTCCACCCCGTTTCCACCGGTTCTTGTTCTCTTTCCCTCTTCCCTCTCTCTCT
>NW_012130099.1:791334-798166 GCF_000143395.1 Atta cephalotes | reverse complement strand
GAGAGAGAGAGAGAGAGCATATTCATTCTCTAATAATAAGCGATAATAAAGTCACTCCATCTTGAGTGGCTCGACAATCATTCCATTCTTTGAGTAAAATTTTACTTCATAGAAAATAAGAGACTTTATATATTCAAAGTTTTTTAAATATATATTTATAAATACAGCGTATATTTACATAACGGAAAGAAATCTTACGAGAACAAGATACGCCAAATCAGTTTAACATTGTCATCTGTACATCATTGTGATTCACGTCAATAACCGCTAGATTAAAAGCCCGATTGTCAAGCACATGCACCGCGATTCGCCGTTATTCATACCTCACACTCTGTTTCGTTCGTTTTCGAGCTCTCTCGCGGTGTCGCTCGGAGGAATCGCGATAACACCGGCTGTAACAAATGATTAGTCACGGACGTCCAGACGAAAGGTCTCCTTTTCGTCCTCCGTTTACGGCGTCTTTTGAAAATAGCTCAGATTCCGCGCGGCACGCCCTGCCTTCCTTTCCTCCACGCGTCATTAGCGTCCCTAAGGACAGGAGACGTTATAGGAAAGAGGCCGAATGAGACCACGAGGAACCAACGGGGTTCACACCCCTGCAGACGTATCACGTGTCACCCACGCAATGAGCTGGCGCCAGGATCATCACGCAGTAATCCGTTTTGGGCTCTTTGTGGTGGCCCGCAAAAATGCTCGATCAGGGCACACGTGCTACTGAGGTCACTTCCACGACGTTAACCTTCCGATGATCGAGCAGGCGTGACAGGAATGGATAATGCAGAGAGAAAAGAAGTTGAATTGTATGTATGATAAAAATTTTCGATCGATGAGAATAAATGTAATTATAAGAGGAATTCTATACTCAGTCAAAGCGGATCTTAATTCTTAAATGTTTCTGTGCAATATTTATATACCAAATCGCATTGATATAATCCGTTCCGGCAAATCAGAAGTTCCAGGTTTAAATCCTGGTTAGAATTACAATTTTTCGCAAAACTTATATTCGCAGATTTAGATTCTCTTTAACATTTTATTATTAATATTCATATAAAGATACTTGTTAGCACAAAAAAATGATTATATTTCTTGTCAATTTAATAAGTAATATTATTCTAGTTTAGCTCATAAATGCGATTCAAAATCGAAACAGATTTTGGCACGAAGTTTGCAGAATCAGATACAAATTCACACAAAATATTTAAGTACTAAGATTCGCTTTGACTTAATATAAGATTTCTCTTGTTTAATTAAGTTGAATTATCTAATATTTCATATTTATATCATATTTATCATCAATTTTTTTAATAATAGGATATCAAATTCAATGTGACTGTCAACGAAATATCGCAAAACAGTTGGAATCATGTCAGTTTTTCTTTCGAATAGATAATTTTGAAGCAGAGTTTCCGAGAAAAAGCTTTTCTCTGTACATCTCACGAGCACTTTAAATATCTTGTTATCGATAACAACAATTCGCGCTTTCGTCATGGAATATACCTACTAGGTTCTGCGAATACTTCCCATTATATATCAAATAAGACGAGTCAAAACCAATTTAGTAAGAAGTAACTACTTAATTTTCTACGAATTCTAATTTTTTGTCATGCTTCTCGACATCGCAATATTTGAGCTAACAATCAATTTGAATGTATATTCTGACTCGAGAAAAAAATTTCAAAGCAATAGAATAGCTTCCAAGAATCGTTGATTCAAATATTATTTGAAAACGCTTTTAAACAAATTTGCCGAATAAAACGTTATAATAAATTTGTGTTTACATTGCAATTCTGAAATAATATAAAAAATATTATATGTACAATTATAAAAATATAAACATAAATTATTTTATTTAAATAAGAAATACGATTTATGTTTATATTTTTATCAAATATTTATTAAATTTAAAATATAAATATAATAGTAAATGTAATGTGTAAAACTTAACAATTTTGTGAACTATAAATAATGCGAGTATGAAATATCACGTGAAACATTTCGTATTCTCACTTTCTATTTTATTAAATCATGTGATTAGCAACTTAATATCACTTTGCCACGTAAGGAAAAATAAAATTTCTTCACGTTTGTTCCTACGAATTGATCATTAATTTATAAAAATTTTGCAAGTTCCCGAGCGTGGAAACAAGCGGAAAATTCGCGAAAGATGGATTTGGATAGCACAGTGAGTAAAAAAAGGAAAAAGATATGACAGAGGCTCGTCCAGCATTTTATGAATAATGATCGCAAGAAAACGCTCGCCGTTGAGTGAGGCGTACGGTGGGCGTTCCTCGATTTTTTTACGTTTTACTTTTATGAGTCTGTTCGGTTTTACTCGGTGGAGGCATTACACGTCCGGCGGGCATCAAGTGAACCGTCACGACGTCGATCCGCGATCTAACGATTTCCTGCAACGAAATGTATCTGCATTACACCGAGCGAATGGCATGCAGGGCTCTACGTTGGAAAGATAAAAAAAATCAAACAAGTATTAGTAAAAAAAAAAACGTTACAAGCTAGCGATATAAATATCTTGTTTTTTTATTTATCAATTTTTTGCAAGTTACATCCTGAGATCTTTAAATTCTTAGATGTTTAATTACAGACTTTACTTATTTTATTTTTGAATTCTTCTTATTCCTAAATTCCAAACATTCTCACTTAGTGTTTATATTTTTTTAGATCTATACTCTTAATTCTTCAGAATTGATACAAAGTTTATAACATAGTGTTTATTGACCCTCATTTAATTTATGTTAATTAAAAGGTACTAATTATAGATACTTATAAAGGTACTAATTAATTTCAAAAAATGACATAACTCATACAAAAAACTATAAATAATCCTAAATATAAATAATTAAATAAGAATAATCTAATTTTGCAAATATAAAGAAAATTGAATTATTTGACATTCTTGATTAAGAGATTTATAAGTGAGTGAGAATCCAATGGATCTACAGGATTAAATTATATCATTACCTCACTTCAAAAGTAACAATTTAAAAACTGTGATTTTCAAGTTACCAACATGAATGAGTTAAGTTAACATTATTTTATCAATCATTACAAATATAAATTGAATTTTACGAAAAATCATCAAATGTTAAATTTGAAAAAAGTAATTTAAAAAAAATTCTTAAAAAGAGCGACTTTTTAATGATTATGAAATAAAAATGACAAAAATGACATTTCATCGTGTTAAAAATATATTCTTTTTAATAAATATTATTTGATTAATCAATAATTTTCTGCCAAATTGAAAACTATTTTTTCTCCTTCTGGTAAACTTTTTTTAGTCATGTCGCTTTTAAAGAAAGCGATATATACACTTAATTTTCAGACAATCACGATTTTTTGAGGTTTTTTAAAACTACTCATACATTATAATGTGATCGCGGATTCTTTAAAAAATCTTATTACAGAGCGGATATATTTTCTATTCTCATTCCGTAGAAACGCCAACCCCGCTGCATTCCTGTTTTCACCTCACGTGACGTATCCTCCTCACATCCCGTCTTTTATGCTTCGTCCTCTAAAATCGCATCTCGCAAAGGACGCGATAACACCTCCCTCGAGAGAAGCGCCCAGCAGGTACTCGTGTATCATATTTACGACAACCTTGACTTCCGGCCGATCGAAATAATTTTGTAACTCCGTTGGAGTGCAAAGCGTTATTCTCGCATGTAATCCGACGTTCGCAATATGCGCTAGCCATATACAAACTCGGCGTGCACACAAGCGTCTTCCCACCCTCCTGCCTTTCGTTCGGATCCCGATTTATGTGTGGCCCCGTGATCGGACGAATAACGATCTGTAAAGAGGTTTGTAAAGTTGGCGGGTAGCGAGAACCCCGTGGCGTGCCCGCTAGGGCCCCCTTCAATGAGATCGTCGAGGCATCGATGTGGCTCACGCCTTGGCTAAAACTTTGTTGGGGGGTCCTGATAGATCTGTCTTGCCACTTCATTCTCACCCAGCTGTAAAATACATGCTGTCGGTACTATGCAATTCGATTTTTTAAATCGACATGAGATTTTAATTTTTTCTACGCTGAAAGAAAAGATTGGCTGCAACAACAAATTAGATGGTAAAATATGGCATAGCATTTTTAATTAGCTGCAGCCAATTTTTCGTTGCGTTAGAAAACGTAATCGAAATCCTATACATTGAGGATAGGCTAACGCCAAATCAAAAAATTGATTCCAGCAACCAAAAATTGACTGTTGCAGCCAATTAAAAATGCTATGCCATATTTTATCGTCTAATTTGCTGCAGCCAATCTTTTCTTTCAATATACGCTAAATTAAAAACTTTTCATATACTTTGGACACTTTATCTCTAAATATTTTATAATATCATCCAAAAAACAAATATATCACTATTAAATCAATATCAGTTATGTTAATTAATATAAAAAATAAAATCCGTGGATTATTTATTTATTAATTTTGTAATTAATCCAAATTAATTACAAAAAAGTCGATTTATCGGGGAACTTATAATGGAGGGCTTTTTATATTATTAATGTTTATGAATGTCAGGGATGTCAACGAAGTCACGTGTGGTCCGTTATATAGATTTCTCTTCGATTCGAAACTTTCAAAAGTTCTTCTTATCCTTCTGGTCCTACTTGTTCTTTCTTTCGCTTCTCGCACTCTTCATTCTTCACAACAAGATATGTTCCTCGAGATATGATCGATGATGTCGTGCTACGGACCGGACGACATGAAACCAGCTACTAACTTCCCTCGTCGCCATTTTCGATTTGCTTATCTTCCTTGAAGAAATATCTTCTTTGTTATATTCGGTAAATGCAAGTAAAGATCTTTAATTGATCGGTACCGTGTTGATATTAATTTTGTTAGAGCGATTAAAAATATAATATTTATAATTAAGTATATAATTTAAGATATCATAATATCTTCAATATCTACAATATAAAGTATAATATAAAGTATAATATAATGTTTAATGGATATTATGTAATATCTACAATATAATCTCAATATCTTAATTATATTATAATATTTAATATTAATAAATGATAATGTAAGGACGTGTAAAAATTTTCTAACCGTAATGATTTCTTAGAATTACTCAAATAAATCTGTAAGAATCAATACTAAAACTCTTCTATTACGAAAGCTCTTCATTATAATTTACAAACCAAAGTACCAACCAAGTATTCTTACTTTTATTTATTAAAAAATTCTTTTAGATTTTGATCCAAGAGATTCATACATAGATATATTTTGAATATGCGTATGTTACATGTTATATTTGTTTAAAAATCATCCCTTATCTTCGCAAAGTAAAAAAGCGAAGAGAATGGCGGTGCATCGGAGGAACGAAGTAGTCAAGTTTTGCTCGACCAGTCGAACATTTTTCGTGTCGAGCCGGTTTCTCTGCACACCTACACGGCGTCGCGTGGGCCCTGAGACAATCGCCACCTACAGGCCCATTCTTTCGTCCAACGGCGCGTGCTTGTATAAATGCTATCGGAGATTTACGATTTTCCTGAGTTACGGCCAATTAATTAAACCGAAAAGAGGAAGGCGGAGCGGTAACGGTCCGGTTGTAAGCACTTTTGAAACTTCATCTTGCGCTCCTACAGATTAACGTTTCGACCCGAAGCGTGATCGATGATAGCATTCGTTTCAATGGACGATGAAATCGACCTGAAAAAATACATATTCGGCACAGAATTTTATTCGCAAGATGATTCGAGAGTCTCGTTCGATTAGTTATGTCCATATTAATCGAGCGAAACTCGGCGAAAATATTCAAACATCATAAATTAGTAACATTTAATTAATTTCCAAAATTAGGGTAAAATTTGAATATTCCAAGAGAGAGAGAGCGTTTCCGTTTTAAGAGGAAAATATATTCTACGCAACACGATATAGAATGGGAGATGCTTCCTACATCTCTCGTAAGGGCGGGTATCTCATTCACGCGACTAATCACACGCAACGCGTTCTCTCGAGGGGGCGTGAAGGGGCACCGGGCCACTGATGATCACCTTGGGGGCGACACGGCGCGGCGCCGTGTTGGGTGGTCCGACACGAAAGCGCACTCCTTCGGTTTCCTGAATGGAACGCACGGCTCGTTGTCACGCGCGGCGTCGTTTTCACACATCCTCCTTCTACCCCTCTCGTCGTCGGATTTCAGATGTAGGCGCGACCAGGGAGCGATGTCGCGCAAGCACCGAGGAAGCGCGAAGGTCCGGTGACGACCTAATGAGGAACAACCGGGCGCGGTCCCGTGCCATCTGGTTACCAGCTTCCTCGGAGAGATGCTCTGCTCACGGGAAATTGATGTGACCCGAGAATTAATGATTCTTGCTCGCTTCCAGGAAGAAGAAAACACGAGGCTTCGATCGAGGCGGGTCGCCTAACAGTCTAAAACGACTGTTTCTCTCTGTGAAGACGCAAGATTGCTTCGATATCGACCAGGCGTGGAGCATCGTCGCGTCTCATCCTCATTCATTCATTTATATTTCAGAATGAAATAAATCCTCGATCACACGTGGTAGAAAAACAGTTAGTAACGATTATACAAGTTTTACATGTAGAATTAATTTATATAGTTAAACAAACTGTTTCACGGTGCAATTTGTATTGATAGCAATAACTATATGAAATAATTTACCCAACTATGTACACTAATTTTATTTACAAAATTTTTACAATTGTTACCTTTGTAGATAGATGCCACTATTTTTTTTCTCTAAGTATGGAATTTTTTATATTTTATAAACCACTTTAGTTGCCCACACACACACACACACACACACACACACACACACACACACACACACACACACACACACACA
>NW_012130099.1:784904-787785 GCF_000143395.1 Atta cephalotes | reverse complement strand
GATGATACATTTTTTTTTTCAGTGTATATTTTGTGTATCCTTGTATACGTTTGTCAAGATGTGTTCTTCCAATCCAAACAATTGGAAAGCTCCCAGTGTTAGAAAGCGTCTAACATTAAAAAGCAGTATTTATAGCAATTTAATTATCTATCCTGTATTTTATAAAGTTCCGTTTACTTGCCTGATTCCATTGTATATTCCTTTTTATGATAGAAAGCTCAATAATACACGTCTTTTATGGGATGTGTATCGATTTTTCTACTAACACGAAAAATGTCGCTCATGACGTAACCACTCGCGAGTCTTCGAGGTCGCCACCAACGTTGCGGTCATTGTTTATTCTTAACGAGACGGCTTATTATTAGCTAATTATATCGAGATGCATTATTGCGACGCGCCGTCGCGGCGCCGACATTGTTCCTTCTTCCTAAGATCGCCGCGAAATTGACGGGAGATGTTCGTTAACGATGAGTAATATCATCCAGAAAATATCCGCCCTCTTCGTTATTAAAACTTGACTTGTAAAGCCCACATATCAAACTGCATTCAAATCGCGTTGCTCATTTTCGGTATCGTATCCGACAAATCAATTAGAAACGAGAGATACGCCCGAAAATCATATTCTAGCAACATTCCTCCAATAAATCCCAACAGAAAGGAATCGCCCTCAACGATCCCTACTGGACTGGGAGAGAGAAAGGGGTAAAAATTCTAATTAATTGACAGCCGATCCCGCGCAAGACTCATACGTCGTTAATTGGCAGCTTATGAACGAACTCATGGGCTCGTTAGCGTGCGCGAACATCACACGTGGCCAGGCGTGTGCGCACGTGGTGTCTGTTCATGATGTGCTGATGCGTTATTTCGGCATCAACGGAGAAAGCGGCGCAGGTACCGGAGCGCGACAAAAGCGGCGGGTAATGGCGACACAGGTGCAGCAGCCACCGCGATTGATCGCAGATGACGGCCCGCTGAACCGTCACAGCTTTAATGACATAATCCCGCCTACCCCGCCTCGTCGAACGTAACCGGTTACTCGGAGATTGATTTAATCCTCGCAAACAATCCTCCTACTCATATTTTGAACTGAAAGTGATTAAAATTTAAGAGAACTTAACATCTTCGTTAATTTTCTTTTTCGATAACCATGTTTGTTATAACTCGATGTCAAACTGTATCTACTAAACCAAATGTAATAATAAGCGAAAATTATTATTTTCGTCTGTAGCAACCGTAGTTTTTCTATACTATACGCCAATATATCGGTAATGTAACATTGATAAATTCTTCACTTATACATTGAGAGAAAAATTTTTAATATTTCTAGTTACATATTATTATTGTTATATTGTTACTAATAATAAGTATAATAACTATATGTATCAACAAATTACAGAATTCTGTCAACAAATATATATAATTAACAACCGAAAATGACTATAATTATGTAGTTGTTGTTATCACAGAAATAGTTGCAGTTATTATAATTCAATTATAATTTTACTATTATTTACAGTCATATTCTATATCTAGTTAATAACTAGAGAAGTTTATTCAATTAATTCTATTAATTAATTCTACATATAAAACTTGTGTTACAATTGTCACTTTTGTAATTGCTATGTCTTTTTGTCCGAATGTACCAAAAGATTTTAATCTAGACTATCTTGTTGCACCAGATGTCACGAAGATTTAAATTGGTGTTAAACGCAGAAAGCGTGGATCGCTGATGCTAAACTCGAGCTTGGAGTTGTAATTACCGTCTCGCCGTTTGGCATAAATTCTATCAGTTTTGTCTCTCGATCTTAGGACGCGTGGTAGAGGAGACGTCGACTGGTTCAGATAACCACGTGGGCGATCGCGATGACAAATATGCAGGGGAGTGCAACAACCATGCATGTCTTCCCGCGGTCCCGCCTACCGACTTTGCTCGGCAACGATGCGTACTGTTACATATATCGCGAGCGACGAAGGTACATCGCTATCCAAAAGTCCTTTTTGCTCATGTCGTCACGCGATTAGAACCGACGCATTTCTATGCGCCCGTTAATCAGGCGCGATATTCATCGCGCGCGATCGATTGCCTGTTCGGCCATCGCTTTACCAAACTATTACGATTTGCGTGTAATGATGATCGATACGCCGCTTGTTTGTCAAGATATCAATTGCGCGTGTGACTTTCATGCGCATGCCAGTCGAGATCAATATCGCGATAATAGCTCGCAACTTATACTACGGAATGCGTTCGCGCATACAAACTCACTTTATAATAGTCGAAACGTGGAACGTGGCAGACAATTCTCCATAGACTGTTTGTACTTTCCGTAATTAACCGCCATTAATTTCACCTTGGTATAAATGCAGAGAATTCATCGAGTCTATCGCGAGAATTATCGCCGAAGATTTGGATAGTCTTGCCGCCAGAAAAAAAGAGTGCCCCGAGCGAATTTTGTTCATGCTTGTACCAGCGTGACATTTCGCAGCTATTACGCTGACTCGTGGCGGCAGGTGCAACATTGCTCACTGTCCCCGCGCCGATATATTCAAATGCTCGGCCGCCGCGCCGTTCAGTTTGCCATCTTGCGACTCGATGAGGGGAAGCCCCTCGCTCTGCCATCTCTCTTCGGTCTAGGTACCTTCCTCTTCGTCCTCACTGCTCTCCTAAGCGTGCAGACCCATAGTCTATACGTGTGACTCTCGCGCCTCGCCTTTTTTCTTCCAACCTTCCTCTTCCTTTTCGCCCTGGTCGTACTCTTTTCGGCATGCTCGTGAGCCGCTAATTAGCGCGGACTTTGCGTACCGCGCGGATCCGTGGAATCCGCGCGGTTATTTGTCACTCGGAGGAAGTTTTCCCCCCTTTTCCCCCCCTTCTCTCTCTCTC
>NW_012130099.1:768948-783778 GCF_000143395.1 Atta cephalotes | reverse complement strand
TCTCTCTCTCTCTCTCTCTCTCTCTCTCTCTCTCTCTCTCTCTCTCTCTCTCTGTCTCTCTCTCTCTCTCTCTCTCTCTCTTACCTCTACATCACCTCATCTCGTATTCCTCCAGAATTCTCCACGCACGGCCCTCTAAAGGCAACCCCATCCATTCGCCGTTAGAATCGAGTAACTGCTTTTTTTTCCTCTGCGGTTTTTAGTGATGGCTCCTTCATCTTACTTCGTCCACCATTGTTGCTTGGCGCGGTTACCGCACGCTCTTAATGCTCTTTATTTGCGTCTGTCAATTTAGCTAGATATGTTTGTGAATTTTTCCTGTTGTACTATGTCATTTTCCTATACATTGTAAAAAATTGCAGTGTTTATATATATAATTCTCACTGTGTTGGTGTTAATAAATATATAGATATGTCATGATGTTAAATCCAGTTAAGAGTGTTAATCCACATCGATATTTTTTTAGAGCGTAGCAATGTTTGTTAAAATATACGGATTATATTGCGACTAGAAAATAAATATACGAAATCATGTAATATAAGGAGTATCTTATAAATTTATGAAGATTGACGAAAAATTAAAAAACTTTAGGATTTAGACTTTCAGAATTTTAAATTCTAATTGGTCGTCTTAAAGATCTCGGAATGTTTTTTAAATTTTGATTTTTATAAAAACTTTAAATTTATCTACGGAGATACTGGATTCAATTTCTTTCCAATATAAAAATCGCATTTCAATTCTGTTAAATTAGTTTAAATTTGCTATACACGTCGTTTCAGATGATTAAAAACTCTAAGCAATAAAAAGAATTAAATAATAATAAATTACATCTTGGATCAAATAGATCCAAACAAATCAGCAGAGTCAATAAAATTTAGAACTTGCCCTAAGTTCATTCGATGTTTTAACAGATTTATCAAAGTTCTGATAATTTTAAACACTCAGATATTATTGAACTATAGCTTTCATGATACACCCTATTCAGGTTTATCCAACGTATTTAGGGGACTACGTGCTGTGCTCTGTGCTACGGGGTATGAATAAATAGCACCGTGTTTCCATCTTTCTCTTTCTCCCTTGATGCTTCTCTTTACTCTTCCGACTCTCTTTTGCTTCGCTGTGCTCCGCTTTGACTGACTAAGGGGCAAAGAGCGAGGGAACAAGCGACGGGTGAGCACGTGGCTTTTGATACTCCGTCACGGCGATCTTCGCGGCCGCGCCTTGAAGTCTGAATTATTGGCTCAGAAGAGCGGCGCCCCTTGTCGAATGGTATCCGGGCGTGACGTCAACAGCACCCAGTGGGTGGCAGAGAAAAACGGAACCCGCAAATATATCTACAAACTCGTGCACATGAGTACTCTCGTTCCCTTTCTCCAGAAATGAAAAAGAAGAAGCCGAGGAAGATGAACCGCAGAAAGAAGGATGGACAAAGATATCAGACTTTCCCGAAAGATCCGACGGTCGGATTAACAATCACAATTTGATGAATGACTGATTATCCGTGAATCTCTTGTGTGGAATAATGTCCATTTCGTAAGACGCCAATGCATCATGTTGTATTTCATTAACAACAGGTTGTTTACTTTCGAATCAATAATTGCGCTACATATTTTAGGATAAAATTAGAGCTTCCATCAAGAAAAGCGTGAAAAAGATCTATCAGATTTCATAGGTAACATCAGATCTCTTAAGTAATTCGATAAGTAGAATAGATCGAGGTGAATCGAATCAATTCAAGTTGAGATAATCGGATTTCTGATTAATACAATATTTCTGATTGATACAATATTTCTGGTAAAATCTATAAAAATTTTTATTTTTATCGAAATAATTACATCAAAATTATAACTTTTTTAACAAGAATTCTAATAAATTTAATCAGAAAATTCTAATTTGTCTATTTTTCATCAGAATTATTATTTAATGCAATCAGACCATTTCTCTCAGTGCATGTTTTGTTTATGTATTATTTTATTACACGAAACTCAAGTGAAGATTGTGAAAATTAAGAAATTACAATAAAACTTGCAACAAATTTTGCATTTTAACTTCTTTATTAATAAAGAAAAATTTGCCTTTGTTTACAGAGGCAATCACGTGTTTCATTTTGATAGTTAGTATCACCCACAAAATGACATGAATGGTCTTATGCATAAGCATAAGACCACTAGGCCAATGAACATCTTATACACATCATATGACGTCTTTTTGTCGGATCATTGATCTAGCGGTTTTGTGCTATGCTTATGCAGTTTATGTCATTTTGTGTGTGATAGCTTTAAATCTTGGTAAGAACTCGTTTTCTGCGCATATTGCAAACTCTCTGAGGAGTCTACTTCACAAGAAATCGCACAAATGCATCGTGTCGATGTACGTTGGAGTCTCTCGCGATATTCAAGCACAGGGGTACTAAAAAAAGAAAGGGTGACCGTGCGAGATGTCATCACTCAGGAAAGGACTCGTGATAATCAGACGGGCTGCGAGTGCTATGACGAGCCTGAAAGTGAAGCCGAGGCGAGGTGTATCCGCGCGTGGCGGAAGAGTTGCGAGGTATTAAAAAATCAGGAAGCGGAGTCTAATGAGAACGACCGGCACCAGGAAATAATGTCACGTAGCGGGGGCGTATTAACGACACTCTTCATACTTTCTCGGTTGCGGAAAGAACGGTTCGCAGAATCTCTCATCGCGATAAGGGAGCTAAAGCAAGCTAAAGTGAAATGAAGATGGAAGAAGACAGATAGGAAAAGTTAAACGTGACATGCAACTGGGACGAACAAAATGTATTTTAGATTATGGAAAGTTCTTGAAAGTATATTAATAAGTGTAAAGTGTACAAGAAGTTTAATTAAGAATAATAAATGATGCTTTTAAAGATTTGTCGCAGCTGGTTCTAAATTCTACGCTTTGGAGCACTAAAGAAGCAATCCCGAAGGCTCGTTATCGCCAACTCGTCACTATCTCTTGCTTGCATAACTCCCTATTACATCGCTATTTGCAGTCATTATAATTAATTATATCGTTGGCATTAGCAATCGGAATTATTCATTTTGAATGAAATCTTAATTAATTCGATTATGTTCATGTTTTTTGATTGTCGCCAGTCCAAGCGCATAATTCAAAAAGATATGAAAACAAAATGTATAAAAAAATACGCAAAAATAATTACTATATATATTTTTATTTATTTATTTTATTATCAATTATTATTTCTTTATTAACACTGCAGATTCAGTGGATATAAACATCTTTATAGATTTCTCATAGAATTCTATCAAGTAATATTCCGGTTCTCAACATCTATCTGATATTCATCCGAATATCAGTTTCACGGGCGCACGAGTCTGAGATTGAGACAGGCGCCGGAATCGTGAGCTATTTTCGATCTCCTATCAAAATCAATGGGGGAACAAACTCGCGCGTGTTCCAGTCACATTCGAAGATCGTTCATTCTGAAAACCGATGAGGCGTGACGGAGGCGGCCGATGGATTCCTAGATCTCCATGGCCGATGCCGAGAGGCTCGTTTACTGTCCTCTCTCTTCTGACCGGTTCCAGGATCGAGATACCGATAACACGGATGATCGATGTCGGACTACCCGGACAGAAAATCGTCGATGACAGTGCGACGGTGTCGAACATCGACGTCTCATTTACTTACTTCGTCGAATGCAATGGATGGCCCTTCTTGGCATCAATCGTGTTCTCGTGGATTCTTCGCAGGATAAGAGACTGTCAGAGAAGACACCGTGTGGAGGAAATCTTCCTAAAGGCTGCTCTTTTCGAAAAACAACGACAATAAAACAATGTACGAATACTAGATTTTCTTTGACAAAATTGCAGATATTCCTTTAATTACAGAGACATTAAAATTTAACGAAAAAAAATTAAGCGAATGAATGAATAAAAGAGTTAATAAATAATGGATGATAAGAAAGAGTAATAAATAATGAAAAGTATGTATAATTTTTCCCTCAAAATTTCTACACGGAAACAACAATTTTGCTGAAGCATCTAAAAATTTAGTTAAATATATATATAGATTTATATATATATATATAGACTCAAAAATAATTTTGTTGAAGAATCAAAATAATTTTATAGAAATTTATACATAATTTGCCAGTTTTTTAATACAAATTAGAACATTTTTTTCAGAAATATGAGGAAGTCTACATTTTCTTTAAAATTCTTTACATACACATTTATGATAGCATCAAATTATTAAATTGCTTGTCAAAACTCGTGATTAAAGTAGTTTTAATTGCGTTTATAATCTGGAAAAACAATTCGGCGCGCAGTTCTAAAAGACTACATATAATATACATGCAAGTACATATATAATGTATATTAATAATTCAAGATTGAATTATTTAAAAGCAATGAAGATCCAGCTTCGACCATATAATAGGTATTTTTCTAGTATTGTGTTTCACATATGCGGTCTAAAATAAAGATTCTTAATATTGTATACATATACTTCATATTTCTGTATTTTTAATATATACATAAAAAGAACAATTTTACTGGAATATCTAAAAATTTAAAAGAAATTTTGTAAAACTATCAAAATAACTATATTTGTCTCTCAGCATAATCAGTAATGCTCTACAAAGTTTTGTAATTAATTTAAGCGTCTTAAGTAATTATTTTGATGGTCCAACAAAATTACCCGTGTGGAAATTCTTTCTAGGCTGTAATCGGGGCCAAGTTAACTTTCTTTACATTACTTGAGGCCCAAGTTAGGATGCTCAATTTTGGCCCAATTTAAGCTTGGCCTAATTTTGGATTGTCGCGCTTTTTTATCTAGTCCCCACATTGGTCATCAAACTTAACTCAGATTCGAAGGCCAAGATAAAAATGTGGGGCCTAGATAAAAAAGCGTGACAATCAAAAATTGAGCCAAGAGTATAAAAATTTTAACCCGAGCATTTTATATAACTGTAAGTAAGGCTGATATATCCGTGAGGAAATTTATCCAAGTACTTCGTATTTAATATTGTAAGAAATAGAAAAATATCAGAACGTTCCTTTCGAACCGAGGCCTAGTCTTCTGCATATTGGTAGACTTCCGTTCTGCCACTACATAGCAGAACTATATAGCTTTGACACTGACAGCTTCTCTAATTGTGCCTATTTCCTCTAAATTTCTTATTCAATATTGGCCTTATGAGTATTACTGAGGCATCCAAAATAAAGCTTTATCAAACTCAAGCATTTAAGGCATAGTTATAGGATATCCTATAAATTAAATTATTATCAGAGAAAAGTTGAGATCAAATTGAGCCTTATATGGATTGCAACTGGACAGGCTTAAGTATAATTATCTTTGGGAAAAAGTAGAACTAGGCCCTGTTCGGGTCGTGACTAGGGAACTTAAGTTAAACTATCCTAACTACATCCTATAAATGGGCGTGAGTTTGATAAACCTTTACTTTGGATGCCTCAGTAATGCCCATATAGGGTCAGTATGAAAGTATGAAATTCCCGGATAAATTTCCACACGGGTACTTTTAAATTGGTATCTAGTTAAATTTTTAAACAATTCAACAAAATGGTTTCTTCCGTATACTCCAATATTTAACCAAAAATAATTATAAACGAGCAGTTTTATTTTTCGAAAGTAATGGAACCTACATTATTAGTTGCGAAGAGTGTCCGTCTCTCTCAGTCGCCGCAGATGCCATAGTGCTGTTCCTTTTATCTGCCGTCGTCCTTTTTTGGAATAGAAATTCAACGAATAATCGTGCGCTGAAATCGCATCGGCGCGCTCGCTATGCGTCCTGAATGCAACACGATGCATATTGCATGGCCGAAGGAAAGCTGTTCGCCGCAGCCACCGTCGCTTGCCTCCGCGTCGCAATCCTGTGTGAACACGGAGTTCTCTTAGAAATCAGAACGCGGGGCGACGTTCGTGAAACAACATTTATATAAATCTTTTTTTTACAGCTCCTGACGAGTAGACAGGAAATCGTAGCCCGAACTTATACAAGTAAAATCTCCGCGTGAGGCAAATAAATAAATCACATGCCTGATCGAGACCTCTTGTTTTCTCTCTTGATTACAGGTTTAATGTATCATAAATTAGCTCTATATCGTAATTGATATTAAATTTATCCATTATTTCTACCTTTGTCGCTGTAAAAATCATTAAAAAAGCATATACTTGTGCTTATTGTATTTTTATTTTATTGTTACCGAAGCCTCGGATTCTTGCTTCTTTTATATTAAATCTTTCAACTCATATTTCTCGTGTCACAATTCTTTCGTAGAACAAAAAGGAGAGATGCAATAATAAATCGACAAGTAGGATGTTTATGATGTCCTATAACGGATGCTAGTTACCAGCCTTTACTGGAGGAAAAAAATACTATTATGGCTATACAGAATTCCGCTTTTTGTGCTCGAGTGTAATTTACACAAAGTTGCATAATTCGGTTCGCCATAAGGAAGATATAATTTTAGCTTTAAGACGCATCGCATTTTCATAGCTCCGCATAATCGAACCATTAAATCGTCGACATCACGGCGTGATCCAGAAAAAATCCGATGAATGCTGCATGTCGCCTGCAGTTTGAATGAACAAAGCCCGTAAATAAGTCGGAAAATGTAAATAACGAGCGGGAACTCGTGAAGCTATTGAAATTCGATTTGGTTTAATGTTAATATGTCTATATTTATTTCCTGATATTCTATGAAATTGTAAACAAATTCACATTTTAAAATTGACAGATTCACATTCTAAAATTGCAGTGAACAGAACTTGCAGACTTGTAATTTAAATCCTTCTTTTCGACCAATTTAAAAACATGATATTGTGTTAGAACGACTTTATATATATTTCCTTTTTTTCGCGTGTTGGAATATTTCGCCATTATTGCCAGTCAGTGAATCCATGCCTGCCAGTTGACCAACTAGTAAGACAGGATGGACAATGTGTGCACCGTTTTTGTTGGTGAAATTCTGGTTCACCATCGTTGGTTTGCACGCCATCACGCGACTTTCCATTACGTCTCCTTCGTGGAAAGTTTCAGATTCTGTTGTCGAGAGTTAATTCTGTGAACTTCGCGAATAGAAGAATAATATGCAATTTCCAGGTCCAGTTTTATCCAAAGGGAAAACGACATTAAACGATATACAAGTTTTTCTGTGCAAAAAAGTCACGCGCAGGAATAATATCTCTTAATACTCTTTTAATTAATCGTTATTAATATTTCCGATAAAATCTCGCAAAACTGCCATTTATTATTTAGTAAATAGTCATTTTTTTCAACTAATATCCATACCGCAGGAACTTTGAGAGCACATTAATCAAAAATGAATCCTTTAAAAAAATTTATTTGAGATGGGGAAATGGAGAGGAAGTAACGTAGGGGGAAATACAAACACATACAGACACACGACGTATATTGTCAAAATATATTCAATGAAAAAATGATGTTGCAAAAGTTGGACAATTCTTCCGCATCGTTACAAGGAGGACTAATATTGTAGTAGGAGCAATAATAACAGTAGTGTCCTGCGTATCTTCATTTACTATTACTTTTACTTCTCGCCTAGAGAAGTACGACCGCTACCGAATGCAATTAATAGGGCCCTACAACCTATAACGGTGCCTTAAAAAAAACGCGCGAGGAACGTTCTTTATTTACAGTAATAATCAGGTCGAACCATGGAGCTTCTTTATGGATTTGTCGCGGTCTGATCTTGAGCAATATTGTACAATTACAATAACGCGCGTTCGCTGCTCGTTCTTTCTTTTATAAATAATTAATATTATCCTCTCGTCAAAATCCAGCGTTTCGCTCGAGTATTCGATATGGAGTATCAATTAATCTCTAAAAATATTCGGTGCATTTCAATTTTGATGGTACAAGTATCTGTTTTTAGAGAAAAATCTCGATTATTTCGACAGATCAGCATACGGAATGAATAGTTTTGCTAAAGTATCTAAAATTTTGTTGCACACACAAATTTGAAAATAATTACTCGATCATTATTCGATCATTACTCGATCAGAAAGTTCAAACTGTAGCAAGTTTCGATATTCTAGCAATTAATGCCTTACATAATTATTCTGATAGTCTAACAAAGTTGTTTTCAAATCTGTATCTAGATTTTTTTGGTCAGCAAAACCGTTCTTTCTCTGTAATAGTCAATTGATTAATCTTAATTAATATTCGCTTCAAAATTTCCTTAATTTGTATTCGCGGGTCCTACGTATTTTAAATTAATGTATCTTTGCTAAATTAAATATAATTAAATATCTTTTATTCATTTTAAAGATTTGAGGAATATAAGATTACATGATTTAAAATTATCCCATATAGGGTTTTATAATCAGCCCAATGCTGGACTATTACTTATTGAGTTCAAATACTGGCCAAGTAAATGGCAAATTACGCAGTACTGACTAAGTACTGGACGATAACTTGAGACTAGTCATTTTAGCAGTCATTTGCCAATGATGGCCCAGTACTGATTGACAAAACTTTGGCCGTCATTTATCAACTAGTCATTGCACTATAGTAGCTAACAGTAATGGCTAACAGAATTTTAGCCGTCATTTGAATTATTTGCCAATAATGACTCAGTACTGGTAGACAGAACCTTAGCCATCAGTTGACAGTCATAGAATGGCTAAGTGATGGTTTCATTGTGACTGCTGAAGACCCTATATGGGATGTAAGGTTGTATGAAAAACATTTATTATAAAAAATTTTTCGCAACAGAAATGCTACTTAAAAGAAATGTCCGAGTGTGGACTCGGACGAATATCGATTGTGATTAAAGAATTAAAAAATGAGATTCTCAAGTAGGAAAGATAAAATACACATACGGTGAAGTTAAAAAATATCAGATAATTCAATAAATCGTTTCGTCGACCAATGTAACAATTAATATCCTTCAAACGTATAGTAAATGAAAGATCGCGCGAGAGTTTCATTTGTTATCAGATGACAGTAATTGACAACTATTCGAGAACTCGCGAAACGCAGAATTTTCACAGCACTGGTAATGTTTGCGATTTTTAGTTAGACTTAGGCGAATAAATAAATCTCGTTCACTAATTACATTGCCCTCAACGAACTTTAGTGTTTCGCGGCGGAGTGCCGCAATTCGAGCTACAATAAATACAACGATTTTATCAATTAAACGGATTCACGCGTCAGCGCGTTAAATTTTACATATATCGTCTTGATTCGAAGCGAGGGCCTCGAGAAGTTCATTTTCGATTCGCGGGACGATAACGAGAAATAAACTTTTCATATGTTTCGTCCATCGAAAGAGAACTCGCAATTCGACAGAAAAAAGTCGGCGGCTCTAAAAAAAAAAATGCACTCCTCGAGTCTTGCTCCACGAGTGGTCTTCGCTAATCCGCCCGCAAATTTTCGTTCGCGGAAAAGTTATTCCTCTTTTTACACGCTCACCGACTATTCACAATTCATTGTTTTCACGCACTCGCCAGCGATTTCACTCACGTCCGTAAGAGTGCACGTCCCAATACCGATGTCCTGTCGCAAGACGAGGATGTGCGACGCGCTAGCTAGAAAGCATGAACTCGGACGTCAAGGATCACGCGCAGTCCAGGGATGCTAGAGACGCAGGACTGTGAGGACCGCCGAGCATGAAGGGAGGACTCATCGGCGGCCCGCCACTTCCGGTGCTGTTCCCGTAGAGTTCAAGGTCGCCGAGATTACCGCCGTCCACTCCGCCGTCGCACTTGTCGGACTTGCCCTCCTGCTTCAATACCATACGCCGCCATTTTGCTCGCGCGTTCTGGAACCAGACCTGAGAACAAGACGAGCAGAGGGTTTCAGTCGTTACATACGACAGCTTGAGTTATCGCTCAAGTTTACATATGAACTCGCAAAATTGAATTATAAGAGAGAGAAAACGCGATTAATTTAAACAATTGATTACGGACGTAATGTAAATATTTTCAGAAAATGATAAAGTGATGTTGCGTTCGTAATCTTTAACTATAAAAATTATTTTAAACAAGAAATGTGACATAAAACGCATTATTTTTAACGATATTATTATTATTTTTCACGATATTTTTAAAGGTATTAATTATTTTGAGAATTTTTATAATAAAGAAAATAAAAATCCTTGATTCTTTAATTTTAATGAAGAAAGCTATTTTGTTATTTTCCATCAATCAATTAAGAATCATTATAATCTTAGAAAATCGTAGCACAGAAAAAACTATATAAATAGCCAAGTGCGACTGTGATTATGAGATGAAAGATATTATTAATATCTTTCATGACAGTAACATTTTTGACGAAGATAGAATAAAATTAGACAAAGAATTAAGAAAAAAAGAAATTTTGAATAAAATATATTTTCATTAAACAAGGAATGCAATTAAGCTACTTTGTTTAATTCCGTGAAGAAGATTGGAAAAATAATTTAATATCTGTTCTAAAATATTTTTATGTTATACAATTTGAAGTGACAAGTTGAAAGCACGTTAATGTTTTATCATCCGGTGATGTCTTGGATTAATAAAAAAAATCTATAAAAACTACATATCTAAGTTCTAAAACGTATAACTATTTGAAGTACAAAATACTTTCACTACATTCCGATGATTGACAAAGGAAGGTGTGTTCAAAGATTTTATCTACAATTTAAAACTTCATTTAGTATCAATTGTAACAGATTATACAATTGTCTAAAAATTTTCGGATCCAAACAACGTCATTATAATCGAGAGATAACAACGTTATTCGTATCATGCAGAAAATAATTCATGAACGCTTTATGCATCCGCAAACGCGTTAGATAAGATATTCCTCTTCCTATTCACATGGACTCGCACACGGACACGCGTGCGCGCCTTCGCGAAGCTTCCTCTATATTTGCGATAAATGAAAGACGATGCGATCCGACGTCGCCATTTTCAAGACAATCTCCTCCCCCGCGGACTTCCAACGAAAGAACTCGCGGTCCGACTACTCATGCGTGTCCCACTTAGAGTGCGTGATCTCGCGCGCGCGCGCGTCTATCGGTGTATCTGTGCGCACGCGGCGGGCAAGTATTCGCGCGTTTTGCGATCAATATCAAGCAAGATGGCGACCAAGAACCCTATGAATACAATAGCGGCCACCTCCAACCCTCTCCTTCGGCTCGGCGAATGGGCGCAGAATCGAGGCTATGTAATAACCGGAATGATTGTTATGTGGAAGATTGGAGAAAACATGGCGATGATCTTTGAACGGCAACATTTTTTTTCAAATTCTGCTTTTTAAAATTACATTTTGCCTTACTTTAAAGAAGTGATAGTTTAGAGATTTGTATTAAGAATTATCATTACATACAGATTAAAAAATTTCAAACTCAAGGATATAGAAAAAGGAAGATAAAATAAACCGTATTCTCTTCAATATATAATTATCCTTTATACACAGAGCGACAAATAATTTTTAAGACTGGGCCTATAAAACGCTATATTAACAAAATATTCTTATGCTTATTATTTTATTTATTCAAAATAATCTCCTCTTGCTTCAATACACTTGTTACAGCGATAATTCAACTGTGATTTAAATGCATGATCCAGCTCATTTTGCCTCTAGTGTTGAAGCTATTTAGATCGGAATATCTTCGAAAAAGCATCCTTTCAATTTTAATTTCAATTTTGAGAATAAAAAGAAGAGTAAACAGAAATCGCACGAAGCTAAATCAGATGGAATATGGCGGATGATTGAGTACACAGACTTGATTTCGGGCCAAAAATTAACGAACAATGAATGAATTGTGAGATGACGCGTTATCGTGCAACAGTGATCAACTTTCTGGATATTCAAGACGGATACGACGGATTCTGGCGATCAAACGCTTCAAAACTTCGAGATAATAGTTGCCAGTAACTGTTTAATGGAGCGAATTCTTTATGGATGATTCCTTTGCTATCAAAGAATGTAATGAGCATTGAACGAATGTAATGAGCGAATGTAATGAGCGACTCTTTACCATCCAAAAATTGTTTATGCCACCGGAAAAGGTTTGATCGGCTTAAACAAGCGTTTAACCATACACTTGCTGCATCAATCGGAATGTTTCTGATGCATTTTTATCAAGTTTTACCAAGTTTTACGTTGTATTTAATGAACGCTCTTTGTTCCATAATAAAATTTCAACATTGAATTAAAATTTGTTTAGAAAGATTTAAAATTTGTTTAGGAAGAACTGTCATAACTTTGTCATTTATTATCCGATTTGCAACTTGGGTGCGTTTGAAAGAAGAAAATATTATATATCTTTCTAATGATGCTATGTTCAACAAATGATGCTACTAATTGCTGAGATATGGCGCCAGTCTTAAAAATTATTTGTCACACTATGTATTTCAATATTTCTTATTTCAATAATTTTATTTTAGTAATTTTTTTGGAATAAATTTTTCTGTACTACTTCAAAATAACCTGAATTATGTATTCTTATAATGGATTAACAGTACAGGATAATTAAAAAATAAATTAAAAATATTAAATAAAAGCATTTAAAAAATAAAATAATGAATAAAATAATTATTTTATTTTATCACCTTTTTACATCCTCAAGTCAGAAACTTTTGAATTTTATTAAATATGTATTTATAATATTATATAATTAGAAATAAATATAATTAAATTATATTTAATAAAAATATAAATAAAATTAATATAATTAAAACTTGACAGGTATCAGAACTATTTTTCGTATTTAAGTAATGGTATAATATATTAAGTTTTTTTCTCTTTTTATAAACTTTGTACTCTACGTATTTGATCTCCAATGGCTGAAAATTACGAATATGAAATCTTTCTATAATCCCATTGGAATCTTGTTATGAGACTTTAAGAATTTAAAGCTTTAGAATTTCAAAGAATATTCAAACTTCTCTCTCTGTATTTCGGAGTTCTTAATTGCATAACTTTAAGTCTCTAAGTTTTTACAGTCCTGCATTTGATCTTTACAACTAAAATTTAACAAGCATTGAAATTAAACGTATATTTATAAAAAGCCAAGAACAGAAAAGAATCTCGCCTGACCAAAGTTCCTCGTTTCCATATCACTGCGTTTCGCCTCGCCTCATTTACCTTTAAATCGTCAGTATCTCCCGCGCACGATCGTTCTCCCTTTTCATCCGCGCGTCTATGGCACGTTTTACAAAGGAACGCGCGCGAAACTTTTGTAACAACCTAATAATTTAACGGTAGTGGGTTAACGAGAACGAGCCGGCGCGGATTCGACGTTACGGCGTAGCTTAGCTGTCCGCCGGGGGTTTTGACTGTCTCCGGATTGACGCCGGCTCGTAATTACGGAGAAAGGCCGCAAGCCTCTCGTCGACGGAAATATCGCTTCGTTCCGCGCGGTTCTTTTAACTTCGCAGCCATGCCGTACGCGCTGCACTAATTGGGAGAAGCGCGTGTGTCTACGCGTGACTCGCGTACGTGAATATTTTTATAGGGCGCACCCTCCTGAAATGTAAGAAAGGCAAAGGGGCCGAGCGAGAACCACCGGTTATCCATCTTTCGATTTTTCTTTCGCACTCTCATCTCGTTATTTTTTTCATGGTAATTTATATACACAAGGTCTAGTAAGTTAAACCTAGTGAATTTTATCCAATTTTACACCGAAAAAAATTTCTGATGGAAAATAGAATCAGAATTTTCTAGTTAAATTTATTAGAATTTTAGTTAAGATAACCGAAATTCTGATACAATATTTCTGGTAAAATCTACTAGAATTCTTATTTTTACCAATTATCAATCAGAATTCTAGTAGATTTAACTAGAAAATTCTGATTCGTCCGTTTTCCATTAAAATTACTATTTAATCCAACCAGACCATTTTTTTTAGTGTACAAAAAATAGCAGTGTATTGAATGCAATTTAAAGTAGATAAATTCATGATCATTCGGAATTTTCCGAAAAAACTCCAATATATTTTTAGGATATATTTAAAATATTGCGCAGAAACATTTCTCAACATTTCAAACATTTAAAATTTCATTTAATTGTAAAAATTTATATAAATATTTAATTATGCTTAATAAACGATTACAATTAAAGAGTACAATATGTTTTGTATCCAGAATTAGATGTGATCAAAGTAGCAATTACATCAGCGGATAACTACTTTCGAAGCTAAATGCGACACGGTTAAGAGCTAACGAAATCGAAATGAGGAAATTCCAGTTTCAACATCGCGTTTTAACTCGTATCAAGAGAAAACGCGGAATTGCGAATCGCATGAGCCGAAAAAGTCTCTATTTACCTGCAACACCCTTTTTGGCAAGCCAGTTTTCTGGGAAAGCTGCTTGAGATCCTTCGCATCGGGATTGTGATTGATCGCGAAGTAGCTTTTCATCGTCCTTAACTGGTGATGTTTAAAGCTCGTTCTCATCCGCTTTGTCCTACTGTTGGAGCCGGGCATGCCGGGGGTTCCGGGGCCTCCTCTACCGAAGGGCATGTCTATGTAATCCGCGTTTAGATCTGCAAAATAAATTCAGAATCTTCATCAAAAACAGTCAGACTTGGATTGATCAGACTTTATCTAGAAATTTATATAAATATAAATTGCATGTCAAATAACAATTATTTTTTTAAGTGTTTTAAAATGTTTCGACAAAATTAATCACCAATGATATTAAAAACTGCGAAGTCTGATGTTTGGTAACTATAATTATTACTATTGCTATTATTATTATAATGTTAGTAATAGTAACTATAATTATATCAACAAATATATGTGTGTGTGTGTGTGTGTGTGTGTGTGTGTGTGTGTGTGTGTGTGTGTGTGTGTGTGTGTGTGTGTGTGTGTGTGTGTGTGTGTGT
>NW_012130099.1:767345-768436 GCF_000143395.1 Atta cephalotes | reverse complement strand
GTGTGTAGTGTGTGTGTGTGTGTGTGTGTGTGTGTGTGTGTGTGTGTGTGTGTGTGTGTGTGTGTGTGTGTGTGTGTGTGTGTGTGTGTGTGTGTGTGTGTGTGTGTGTGTGTGTGTGTGTGTGTGTGTGTGTGTGTGTGTATGGTTGACAAACGAAAATGATTATAATTTTTTACAATTATTATTATCATAAAAATTATTATAATTACTATAATATATAATCATTTTTGAGACTATAAATTACAATTAAATTATAACAATTGCAACTATTTTTCTGATAATAATATAAACTATAATTATACATATAGATATTTTCTGTTAGTTGTCTTTGTTAATTACATTTATTTGTCGATATACAAATATAATTATTACTAATATTATAGCAGTAAAATAGTCATAATTATAATGATATATAATTATAGTTATCAAAAAGTTTTCTCTTAATGAAACGCTGATTCATATAACTATCATATATGATAGTCAACACGTAGTTTAATCATCTAAAAGCTATTTTGTGAAGATTCCGCTAATTTGGAAGAAGAATTGAACGAATTAGACACGAATTTGTGTTTCATCCTGCCGAGTCAATTTGCTCGAGCTTAATCGCGCAATGTCGACGGTATCATCCTTGTAGGCAGAGGTGCGATAGACCAACGTGGCTGTGAATAAGGTATCGTGCCTGTAAACTATTTGCTGCATAGAGCTGTAATTGGCTATGTATCCACGAGCCTTTCGCATACGCTGTGTTTCCCTTCCCCTTTCCCCGCTTTAATCCGCCTCTTTGCACTCGAGAAACTAATGAGCTGTGATACGCATCAAACAACGTTAGAACTCGCTTCCGTCGCGTTGCGGCTCAGTACTGATCGCTCGTACTTGAAACCGAGCCTAGTCGATAACTCTATCCGAGAATCGCGGAGACTACGACGCATCCGAGTATCGGGACGAAAAGTGACGAGCGAAGAATATTTGATAGATTCGTGAAATAAATTAGCATTTCTAAATAATTTTCAGAAAATTATTTCTTTAATTAATTTCTTCCCAATTTTTGATTGCGGTTGTCTCTTCTAACTCTCTGACTCTCTCTCTCTCTC
>NW_012130099.1:757542-767325 GCF_000143395.1 Atta cephalotes | reverse complement strand
TTTCATATTACAAGAACAAATTGCATTTTTAATGTTGCACAATCTAGTAACACGAAACTGCTCGCTATTCATTCGACCATAGTGGCTTTGCTTATTAAACAATTAATACAAGCAATCTATATGAACGATTTGTTCGTATGCAAGACCGCACGCTGCGAACTACAACCATAATTCAAGTGTTACTAAACACACGGCCATTTATCTCGCCTCGGAAGCGTGGCTCGTCGTGGCCCTTAGCAACGACCATAAAAAATTGCCTGCATGATCCACGATAGATCAGAGGCCAACTTGTGTGTACCGGACGATCACCTCCACGCCGCCACAATCTTTTTTCACGACGACACAGCGACATCGAGCGACCTCTTCCAGCGAAAATGAGCGGAAAAAAGGAGCATGAGGAAGAGGTGGCAAGTAGAAGTTTCGACGTCTGCAGTGGTTCTTTGGCCGAGCTGGTACCATCTTGTTCCCACGATTGGTCTCGACAATCGGAAATTGAGTTCTCTCAGTCTAACCGGCGTGCCGCCCACACGTCGCGTAAGCGTTTCATCGGGGGATTCGATTCGGGAATTTATATCGTGCTGACAAATTTTATCAGGCTTCGGTGGCAAGCGTCGTGCGCCCACGCACGCCCGTAAATCACGTCAGGTCGGTCATGCGTTTTCCCAGCGTGGCGCGATAGAAGATTGCCTTTTGGGAACAACGACATATCTAGACTTCACGATCTGTAGACTACTCTTGTATACCATTTTATACTCTAAATTTCTTGCAGTGAAATCTCACTCCAAGAAAATGAAAATACAACCACCCTTCTTTAAAAAGAGCAACAATTTTCACTTTTTTTAGAGTGAAATTTCACTCCTTTAAAATGAAAATTCATTCTAAAAAGAATGAAAATTATCATTTTTTTTCAAAAAGTGAAATATTTTCACTTGTTTTTAAAAGTGATTGTATGTTCACTTTCTTGGAATGAGATTTCACTGCAAGAAATTTAGAATATAGGCTCATGAATAATTGTCCAAATTATAAGACAGCGAGATTTTCAAAATTTTAAGATTTCGAAAATTACAAACTTTGAGATTTTATAATTTTAGTATTCGATATTCACAGTATTCGATCTTAAGTAATGTCTTAAAATACTAAGTCCTCTAATTGGTTCATGGCATCTTAAGGGCCGTGGCACACAAAAAATTTAAAAAAAACTTAAGGCAGTAAAGCGTAAGTAATAAGGAAATCAACATATTGGATTGGCTACTGCTTACATTATGGCCTTATGGATTCTACTGTGATTGGTCAATTTGCTTACTGCTTACGTTTTACTGCTTAAGATTTTTGAATATCTCAGATATTTCGATGTCTATTTTAGAGATCCCACGCTACATCAGATACAATTACAAAATTCACACTCACCAAGACTCGCAGTCATAGCCTCAAGATCCTTAGGCTTCCTCTTCCTGGGTCTACCCTTCTGCCTGGGCGGTGGGACCACGGCGGCGGCGCCATTGAAGTAGGGCACCTTTGGGGGCGAAGAAGCATCGGGGACGGAGGGCGTGGAAGGTTGCAGTGGCACCGGACTGACGTGACTATGCGGGTGCTGGGGGTGCATCGAGTGATGAGGGTGCGGTGGCGCGTGATGATGATGATGGTGATGGAGGAACTCGGGCGAAGGGAAGGGCTGGCCGGGATAGTGCGGCCCGGGTGGGTAGACCGGGACCGGCGGACTTTGGGCCGGATGCAGTTCGGCGCCCATCTCGTAATGCAGCCGACAGAGCACGGCGCCGTCTCTCATGCCGAAGTGGTCACCCTTCGTCAAGAGCACGGCGCACGCCGCACATGAAAAGCACCGCACGTGGAAAACGAGCTCGCGTGCGCGCATCACCAGCTCGGACGCGAGGATCGCCGCTTGGCAGCGCGCGCATCGTTTCATGCTGCCGAACATCCTGCGAACACAGAACAGAAGAGATCAATATTATATTGCAATGCATATCAAGTAGACTGCGCAGATCGTATCGTATAAAGGTCGCGTTTCAGTATGATGATATTGTAATGGGTCTCAGATAGCAATTAATAGTCATATCGACGATATGAAATCCTTCAGATCAAGATACAATGTGTCCACACTTCACACATAAATGATAAGTAGAGATATTAAAAGATTAGAGTAAATCCAGATCTACAATGAGTCGATAATCCTAAGTCGGTAATCCTAAGTCTTATCGATGAATCGGTAAAGTTGATCAACAGCCAGGTTGTACAATTAACAATATGACTACGATTTTCTTAACACTAATTAAATTCAGTTAATCAAATTATTCTCTAAATTTTTTTTGAAAATGAAATAATTCCGAACGGTATCTATTTCGACTTATTTCATAATAGATCGGAGAGACTCGATTGACGGATAAAAGTTAAGAGTTAAGATCAAATTAATTAATAACGAGGGACCTTACAAATAAATTCAATCTTACCACTTAACTTTTTCGAATTAACTGTGTGTAACATGTGGTTCAATTCGTTGTAAAATTAATTTAGAGACTGTCATTCTTCTATATATAATCTTGTTTATCCTAACACAACCAAAGTTTACAATTTTCACGTTTATGTATTCGTTTAATTTTCATATTCGTGAATGTTGGAAAGAAATATATTCTCGAAGTGAGAAATATTACGACACGAACATTTGCCTCACGCGATCAAAGAGTGAAACAAATGTACAACAAATATATGACGCGTACATTATTATTAAAGCTACACGCAGTGCTCCTCTCTATCCTTTAATAAATCTCTCGTGTTCAGTTAATCGAGAGAAAAGGAGGAAAATAATCTTTACAAAAATGAGCCTCATCGCGACCAGTGTCGCGTTATTCAGTATAAACACATTCCACACGTCCGACTGCTATCGCTTCGAGATATCCCCTCGGTATCAACCAATGTCCTCAATGGAGTTCCGCTAAAGAGAGGCCGCGTCGAGCGTTGAGGGAGCGAGAAAAAGATGAGAAAAAGTGAGAAAGGAAAGGAAAAAAAAGAAAAAGGAGAAGGATATACAGGTCGGCCAATATCGCGAAGGCCGGCGAAGATACGTCCGGTAGCTTCGCGCAAAGATGGGAGCGGAAGGGCGGAAAGGGAGGGAAAGAGGAATATACCGATGCACCGGGCGCCGTGACATCGCTACTGCATTAGCGGCACCCTGCAGTCTCCATTACCGGAGCCAGTCGACTATCTGGCCGACAACCACGCCGCGACTACCTACCTAACCACTTATCTCGCTCCACGCTTACTAAATATATTACCACCCCGCGCCCCCTACTAAAGAACCTAGATAAAGACATGGCCCGATCTTATAACGCCGATCTCGGAGCCGGTCTCCGCGTACGCACGGCCCTTTACGATGTCCCGATGTCGAGGTATTGGATCGGAAATGGACGGATTTTGGCGACGGTAGAACGAACAGCGCGATACGTTTCATCGCAGAGACAGAATGGACGCGATAGAAAAGCTCGCGCTCCTCAACCTTCGCTGTAAATAAATCTCGTGGGCCATTAAATGTCCACGTCTGAAAAATGTCTCGACTTTTTTTTCTTTGCATGTTAAACTTCCACTTTTTTTCTACATACTTTGCTTTCTATACATTTAATTCTTCGAAGCGGTAGATATCTGTATCACAGTTATTAAAGATGGATCTATAAAACCCACAATTTATGTTGATTAAAAGATTAATTTTAAAGAAAATTAAAGTGATATCTTGTTCAAAGTCTGTATCATTTCTCTTGTTAGAGAGATGGTGATCTCTTTTATATACATGTGTTGATATGTGCACTCTAAATTTCTTCAGTGAAATCTCACTTCAAGAAAGTGAAAATACAATCACCCTTCATTTCTGGAAAAAAAATGACAATTTTCATTCTTTTTTGATTTAAGAATTAAATTTTTACTTCAAAGTGAAATCTTATTTCAAAAAAAATTAAGTTTCACTCCTTTAAAGTGAAAATTTAATTCTTAAATCTAAACTCTTTTTCAAGAAGTGAAATATTTTCACTTTTTTAATCTATTAGTAGAGATTGTCATACAAAGATATCTTTGTTAATTTACTATTCTTCCGAGCGAAGTGATGATCAAATACAATCATTTGATTGACATATATCAATTATCTGATACATGTTTTCATTATGAATGGATGTGAACCCCAGATCTTTTAGCATAAAGAGACATGCAACTTAATCTCTATGATCTCTATGATTTCTATGATACAAAAATGACATAAGCTGTATAAAAACGAATTAGTACTAAGTTTATTTTAACAGCAACAATTTAGCGGTGACACACAAAAAGATTTAATTGAATAGATCTAATAGTTAACCTATTCATTAGCTACAGAAGCTTCATATAGATATCTGGATTTTATGTAATAATTTCTGCAAATTATAGATTCTAGAATTTTAAAAGTAACGTTTAAGCTTTCACATCTTCGCAAATATTTCATTTCAGATTCTTCGGCCATCAAGCTTTGAATGAATTGATAAATACGCTTACGGTGTTGCAAGTGAAATTTCCACAGATCAGAGAACGAAAATAAGATGAACGAGAACAAAGAGAGGATGTGAATACACGAAATGCTATTCACGATAGAATCTGCATGATTGGAAAATAGAGACACGCGGAACAATATGCATATGAGGAACATCTGCTGGAACAAAATAATCTACATAAATAAAAGATTACGTAAATTGATTTTGTGTTGAAATCGTACGGATGAGATAAACATTCTGCTAAAAGTCTATTCTAGATTTCGCAGAACAAAATTAAATTACGAGAAAAAAAGTGTACATATACATACACACATATGAAAACGCGAATATATATGAATTTGTATTATTAAAATTCCAAAAATGAAGTAATTTAAAATGGTGATATTTACAAAGGAAGGAATTCTTTCTCTCAAAAGCGGAAGAAAATCATAAATTCGAAGGGCTGTTTGTGAGACCGAAACCTAATCTGGGGGAACTAACCGCAGACTAAGTATTCGCTCCTTCGAGGGTCTCTTGACTCGAGACACATTGTTATCGTTTCTGATCCTATTGACTACTCTATTCTCAATGGAACGATGGTCACGGGTGAAGCTGGTTTGTCTCCAACGGCGTGTAAGACCGCATATTTTCATCTAATCGGATCTGTCGCGCTTTGTTCGCTAATCGAGCGAGATACCGTTGGTTGAAGAAAATTGAAAGTGAAAAATACGTGGTAACAGTACACAAAAAACAATTCACTCTCGAGCTAAAAAAATATTTTATCAAAATGTATCACTGTATACTGAAATATTCTTCTAAAAGGTATAAACAATATCTTTCAATCTCGAGAAAAATTAGAAGGAAAATAAATAGTATGGCGTGTGACAGACAATTTAATAACAATTTAAATACTAATACTGATAAGTGTGTTAAAGATAGCGCAATCAAAATGAACTTACTCGCGTTGAGAGTTTCGACTAGATAAATTTCCGCCATTAATCTACTGTCAACAGGTAAGATTAGCGTTTTCCAGAAGAACTATAATTTACATTCTTGGGGGCTACTTCGGGCGGAAACATGAGACATGACGTGAAACAGCGCGGGACAGTCGCGATGTGACGCATAACGCGAACTAAAGCCCTCGGCAACCCAACCGTGTTACCCTCAAAATCCCATAAAACATTCTTCCCCCTTATTTATACTTCTCTCGGTGAAACACCACACCCCGTACACTACTGCGAGTGTTCGACCGACCCGGCCAACCAATGCAGGTAAAACGTTGCCGGGGCAACGTCGATTGGGAACGATGAGACCGAGCGAAATCCGCAGACTTCGGCCCCCCCGTCGAACGTGACCTGGAGGCGGTTTTTCAGGACCTTTCGTCACCTCTAAGGCCCCGTTGAGCCGGATGAATGAACCGGGACCCCGGGAACGATCTCATTCGGGTCTTCATCCTCGGCTTGGGACAAGACGGAGCGGCGGGAGGGAAAGGGAAAAGAGGGAGGGAGGAACGCCCGCAGAGTTTTACAAGATGCGACCATATGCGATACATTATTATACAATGCGGGAGAGAGGCACGCTCTAAGCGCGCCACAGTCACCCTCCTCCAAGGGGGAGAAAAGAGCGGCGGAAATCCTTTATGGAACTCGCGCCGAACGCGGCGGACCGCTCGCCGCGCGTTCGCACACTCGGACTCTATCACGTGGACTTGCCTCTTTCTTCTTTTCCTTTCGTCTTTTCTTCTTCCGGCTCCCGAAAGAGCGAAAGAAAGAGAACCGGCCGCTCTCTTTTCTCTCCTTCTTCCGGAACACTGTCTCTCGTTGCGAGAGATTTCTTCTTATGCCGCGAGATCGGCTGCCAATCGCGCTCGCATTTGCGAGTAACGTCACGTGTCATGATTCTTGAACAGGATGATAAGTAGGTTAGGTTAGATTAGGTTAGGTCAGATTAGTAATTGGCGATCGGAGTTCACGCGCGTAATGTCAAACAATTTCCTTGTTCCTTCGGCGATGGAGCGAGAGAAACAAGCAACACTTGCTACCGAGAGAAGCTGATTTCTCACGGCACGGCAACCAAGGATCGCCATTTAGGTACATAACGACATTAGCATTGACGCATTCCTGATGCCAGCGAAGCGAAAGGAACCGAAGTATCGATGTCATACTTAGCGTCTTTACGTCCATGCATCTGTTTCATCCACTTTTACGTCGGCTCGTGTGTCGCCGACGCATTTCTCAAACGGTGTGGGCACATTTATTTTCGCGCATCGCGCCACAATCGGGAGGGGGGGATCTGCCCGATTAGATCTGCGCCGCGGTTATCGTCAAATGCATTAATTATGGAGTCGGGGAGAATTCCGCGCTCGGCAGCACTGCCACGATGGCCTTTATCGTGGAAATAATAATTTACAACATCGGTGTCGCCAGGCAAGGCTGGAGCCGCTTAATCCCCGAACGTGCACGCAGAAAACGGGTTGCTGGTAAAAATGTATCGGAGGCTGCGGCACGATACAGGGTGTCTCCGAGATCGCATCTCGAGACACTTTTGCGCCATTTTATATATAACATTTTCGAAATCATCTTTTTCGCGAAGAATTTTAACGGATTAGTTAAATCACTCCTTGTATTCACTGCTTAAGGTCATAAAAAGGGACAGCAATTCAGTCAAAACTTACTCATCATTATTCGATAATGCATTGCATTATCGAACATTGCATTATGGGTGAAAAGATGTTTCTGTTTCTACTAATGTAATTTAACTTTAATCTCGGTTCAATTAACTTTTCATCTTTTTCTAGTTTTAAGACTAAGAAAAAGATGAAGAGTAAGTTGAACCGAGATTAAAGTTAATTTACATTGGTAGAAACGAGCATTAATCTTCCTCTATGTAACTTTACAATTGTGATTTAAATGATGTGGCAGTATATTACCACGTCAAGATAACAATAATAATAAATAAAAAATATATAACGAAAAATGCTTAATGTGATATTTACTTTTTAATATTTATGCTTATATAAAAAGCCATTTATCTTAGTAATAAGCTGACAGTTTCTATGTAAATCAATTAGCTAAAATTTATATCGACAATTATTTACATTATCAGTAATACTTATATCACTTTTGTGTGTATTACGAATATAAATATGAATAGATAAAATATTTAAAATGGTTAAATTATTTGATAGCAACCATATTATAAAAATTCTACAAATGTTACACATGTTGTTTCTGCAAATGTCATACATTTTATATTATGTATTAAATATTACAATACATATGTATTATAATGTATTGTAAATCATATGTATTAAATCTTTTGTTAGCAGAATTGTTCGCATTGGACACCACGTACATAGTAACTAGCATACATACGGTAAATATACGATACATATCGGTAGATATCTTCAGACCTTCGTAGCTTTTGGACATCCAGCCGTTGACTAATACGACAGAAACACAAGACACCATAAAGTGCGTACAAAATCTGTATCAAGGTCGCTAACCAATCTCTACGCGATCGCTCGCAACGCGACATCCTCCGATTCGCAGTGTACTTCTAAAGACTTGATCTTAAAATAGAGTTATTTTCAAACATAGCGTATTTCTACATTCCGTATTTCGCGAGGAATTGTAGGAGGGGAACAAACTCAAAATCCAAGAATCTCAGGTTCCAATACATTAAAAAATATCGATATAAATTTAATATACGATATCTGAGAGAAAAATATCGAAGCATTACGAAGTAAATGTTATTTACATTTTTTTTTCGATATTTATTAGTTGTGAAAAAAATCTAATTGTGATGAAACATTCCTGTGAAATATGTCTCATTAAAAATTAAAATAGATGACTTGTTTTGCTAGAAATATAATTTTATTTCGCCATTATTTAAATAAAGATTTATTTCAGTGAAATAAATATATTTCTCGCAAACAAAATTGTGAGCATCTTTTTCTCAATGTATATATCATTTTCTGTTAATAACATCAACATGATTTGAATTTTAACACCATGAGTTTTAAATCCACACCATAATAATGTAATGAATATTAACACTAGTAATGAGAATTATATACATAGATATCGCATGATGTCAAATTTCTACGGATACTTTTCGTGAAACGTCTCAAAAAGATTCTTTCATATTATGAAGAAATTGTCTTACGTGTACAAGTAATAATATTATTCCGATATTATTATTTTTATATATATTTTATATATATATATATATATATATATCAATCCAGATAACAAAAAGTTCAAAATCATGGACATAATAATAAGCTTAAAAACTTTTAAAAATTCGTTTTTGAACATGCGTGTCGTCTGGAAATAATGTAGCCACTTCTGTCTCCTTATTATGTTTGCGTTACTCGTTGTAATCATCAATTTATTTTATTATTATTAGAAACAAAAGTTCCCGAAGATTGTGAAAATCGTTGTCAGCGACGCGATTTTAATAGCGGACATGACAGACGCGCTCGTGTGTACGATGTTATTAACGACACAAACGCTCGCCGGAAGTGCTCGGCGAAAGAACACCTGATGAATGATTTTCGCGTAAATTCCGAAGTGACTCGTTCGACACGACGCGGCTCAGCGCGGACTCGCGCGGAATTCGACGAGCTCGAGTTTCTTTTTCTTTCCTTCGTGCCACGCTACCTCCTCGCACGTTTTATTTTATGAATAATGTAGCGACAGCCCGCGGACCAGGGCCCTCAGAACTGAGGACGCTTTGCGCGCAACCAGCAGTGGACACACGCTGTGCGTGGGACGCTCTACGTGACCGCTACCGGCAGTGCTCGCATTAATCTAGATCACGGGCGTTATATCGCCGACCGTCTTCTTATTGGCATACCAACGACCTGGCCCTCTCCCTTCGGTTAATGTACACATAATGTATTGCAGAACATTGACGCCTATCCTCATTCTCGACAACATCTCGATTCTTTATATTATGCCAGAACTTTAAACCTTTGGACTATATATATTACCTACTCGCATTTACAAATTCCCAAGTTAGATGTAGTTTTGGCAGATTCTTTGATTGGAATTATTCGGAAAACATTTCGCATTTTGTGAAAAAAAGGATGCAAATAATTTAATTAGAAAATTTAAAGATATTTTTCAACTATCTATTTAATTCTTTGGGAATAGCTTTCTGACAAAGCAATTTTTAGAAGATTTGTTTTTTAAGGCTTTTCTGATTGTTAAATTCTATTCTCTCTCTCTCTCTCTNTNCTNTCTCTCTCTCTCTCTCTCTNTCTNTCTNTCTCTCT
>NW_012130099.1:741697-757500 GCF_000143395.1 Atta cephalotes | reverse complement strand
ACTACTACTACTACTACTACTACTACTTACTACTACTACTACTACTACTACTCTACTCTCTCTCTCTCTCTCTCTCTCTCTCTCTCTCTCTCTCTCTCTCTCTCTCTCTCTCTCTCTCTCTCTCTCTCTCTCTCTCTCTCTCTCTCTCTCTCTCTTCCAAAAATTCTAAAATTTAAAATAGTAAACAATATGAAAAAAGAAGCGTAAAAATTTATTATTTTAATTAAATTAATGAACGTTGTTTATATTTATAAACAATATGAAAAAAGAAGCATAAAAATCACAACGCAAGTTGTGTATTAAAAATTCAAAATCATCAAACTTATAGAATAAATACATTTCGGCCACTATCTGGCCATCTTCAGTATGTCATATTACATAAATTAGTAAATATTAATAATTAAAATCACACACGTACACTAAGCTCAATGCAACGCTTGATTACTTGTCATTTATAATTCAAACTATGTCAATTATTCAACTATGTTGAATTTTTAATACATGACATACCGCTTATAATAACTTGCGTTGTGGTTTTTATATTGTTTCCTTTCCTTTTTTCATATTGTTTTACAAATATAAACTACGTTTATTAATTTAATTAAAATAATAAATTCAATACAAATATAATGGCGGAATGAATTTAGACAAAATAAACCGATTATTGTGAAACTCCATTAAGAGGTTCTTAGGATTGCTGATGAAGTTGAACGTAATCTGAAAATTTTAAAATTCAAAAGATAATCTTTAATACGGGAAGAACTGGTGTTTCAGAATTCATCTGAACAAATCATGAAGAAGTTTCTATATCGTATAATATTTTCTACCCATTATTCAAGAAAAAGAGATAAAGAGAGAAAAAAAATGAGAAAAGAGAAGAGCTCATATATAATTCCAGAATCTTAAATAGTGAGCAAAGTTTTCGAGTTTTCGAATTTTTTGTCTTCTTAGATTTTCACTTCATTATTGGTTTCACTCGATTGAATCTTGCAACTTGTAAATCACTGCAAATCTTAGCCAATTCCTACCTAACTCCTCTTATAAAGAAGCCAGTATTCCATGCCTTCTTCATCATAACTTCTTCGAAGTTATCATAAAAATGTGATTCCAACTTCATCCTCTGGCTTTCAACTTAACTTACCTGCTACATTAAATAAAAGTCAATAGCGATCTACCAGCAAGGAACGATCTCGCTGCTTGTACACTGTACTAATACTATGCCATGCTTTACATAGAGCTAGCGGATGTGTAGATTTATGCTTCCGCGATTGAAGACAATCTTGTATCATATTTCATCGAACGTTGTAATAGATGCGGAAAATTATAAAGTTGTAATTTATCCGGAATGCGCTTCTCGCGTTCACCACTGATGGCACTATGTATTTCAAATGTAATTTATGATTCCACCTGGATAAAAGGATAATCAAGCCTCCCTTATTCGGCGAGAACTCCACAGGACACAAAGATAATCTCGCGGATCATTTGAAGTACTTCATCTGCAGAATGTACCACAATTCAAAAACATTTCAGATTATGTAGATTTGAACCAGATATTTTTCATCAGAGTCGATATTAATAAAACTTCAAAGTCTCGGATTTTAAAGTCTGCAAGTCATAAAGATCCCGAGACTGAAGATGCTACATTCCAGGGATGAATAAAGACTTTCGCATTTCTCTACTGCAGCGTCGCTTATGTAACCTGCGCGTTTACGCCATAAATCTCCGCCCCCGGGGAACACCGCGAGCCGTGCGATGTAACCCACACATAGGATTACGAAGTCGCGGGCCTGTAAGTCACGCGAGCAGCAATCTCCAGCTGTCCATCTTGAGCGCAGTGGCTCACAACGGTAACGCGATACTTTCGCGGGTAGAAAAGGACGGGAAAGAGGGATGGTTTATGCGGTGACACTCGCGATATTCTGCCGGAGAACACCGTCGGCTCTCGGAACTCGCAGAGGAACGCCGCACCCCCTGCCGAGATGCGCGCCGAATCTCCCGACGAATATGGCAATGAGCGACGACTAGCCACTCGTAAAAACCACCAACGAATTCCCGCCGAGACGGAATTTATGATCGCGAAAGCAATTTTCTCTTCCTCGGAATTTTTTTTGAATTATTCTGTGTTAAATTAAAGAATTCTTTAAACATCAAAATAAATTAATAAAATTTAGGCGTGATTGTCCCACCTTTCGGTAAATTTCAGCTGTCTAAGGCCGAAATCAGACTATGATTGAAAATTGAAACCAATGAGGACAAAGGAATGTTAGCTTCTATTGTTTTGATTGGTCAAATTTCAATCTTTCAATCTCAATCTTTAATGATTCTGGCCTTATTCTTTTATATTCTCATGCTGTTACTCTTTCACTCTTTTGTTTATCCAGTAGGTACCACATAGTTTATTGGAAAATGGAATAACTTTTAGTGAAATAAATGAAAATAAGTGAATAAATGAAAAGTTTAAGTTTTAGTAAGGCCCAGTTCCACAATTCACGATTAATCCTTAGCCGAGGTTCAATTTATTCATTGTCTCTTACCAATTCTAGAATTAGAAAGAGATGAGAAACAAGTTGAAGTCGACTAAGAGTTAACCGTGAGTTAGGAATTAGGTCTAAAACCATGTAATTGAAAAGATTGGGAAAAGAAATAATTTTCCTATATTAATTAAATTATATCTGTGTTTCTCTTTATAATATATCTCGCGTTCGAGATAATAATTTGCATTCTAAAGTTATCAAATGTTATTTTTGTATGGAAGGCAGCATGTACTTCTCCAACGTAACGCCGATGGCGCGGGATTTGGATGTATTCGAGCTGAGTGTCACCGTTTCACCAAATTAATGTCGCAGGGGTGTCCGGTGGTGCGGACGGACAAACGGATGCTAGCGGGGCGCCATTGTACGTGAATCTGATAACACAAGCTGGTACATCACGAACGTAAGGACCGACGTCGTTCGTGTTCTCTTCGGCGATGCGTAAAGCGAGGCCCCCGCGCGTGCAGGTGTCACCCGTACAAATACGCTCGCTATCTCACGGGATCTACTACATCGAAGTATCGCGCCGATCACTTGCGTCCTGCCATCCTTAATAAAGAGACTAGCTGTGTTCCAACTGAGCGGACATAATTTACTCGTCGAGAACTTTCAGAAGGATCCCCGCGTGTCCTTGATGTCTTAATCATCTGAATGCTACCATTGCAAAAACTGTTTTGCACTTTTTAAGAGAATTTTCTAGTATTTCCAGTAACAGGATGAATTGATACTCGAGATTGATAAAGATGCTTTTAGATAATTCTAAATCATAGATTAAATCGTAGGCAGGATTTTGTTTAGGAAGAGAGCAAATTAATGTTGAAACTTTTGTACCTGAAGAGAGGAGGATAGTTGAGTGGATTATTAGATTTGTTTTGTTTTACATTTATATTTTTTATTAATTACTCACAGGTCATAAAGTCACGCATATTTAATTTTTTTACTTTTCTTTTAAAATTGCAAATTTAATTTTTTGAATTGGAAAAACTTAAATTTATAACACTAACCTTGAATTTTCAAAAAAATCTTTCTATAACTTTCATCTCAAATTCTTTCTTTATTTCAAAAATTAATTTCTTATGAATATGCATTAAGCATAATTTATAATAAGCGATTTTATCTTTTTTCTTTAAAATTTTTTAATAAACTTCCAATATATCTCAAATATGAAAAATGTGAAGCTTTTCAACCGAATTTCGGAATCTAAAGATGAAGACACCGATAAATTGCATAATTTTAAGATCCTAATTAAGATCATAATTTTAACAAATTCAAAATTTCATAACTTTGCGATTCAATATGATTTCATAATATAAGACCTATTCTTTTTTCATACCAGGACTGAATTTCTTGAGCTACATTCAAAACTTTTACCTGAATGCAGCCATTTTATCCTTATTGTTCACCGTTGTAAACGCTTTGCACGATTCATCTCTCTCCGTTTCTTTCTCTCCAATGTAAAAAAAAGAATTAAAGATGGATTGTGCAAACAATTCAGTCCTGGGGGGAAAGAGAACAGATCTATAATGTTATGATTAAGGAGATTTGCAATATTCAAAAGTTTCAAAGCGCCGAAGTTACGAAATGTCAAAAGGAAAGAGTCACGAAGTTTCCTCAAGTGTCAAAGTTTCACAGACACAAAACGATATTGCAATTTCTCATAGTATCAAGTCCCCGTAAAAGTCCGCAAAAAGGAAAGGGAAGAGTCGTAAAATTTCCAAAGTTCTAAAGTTCCAAAGTTACGATGACGAAGAGAGGGTATAAAGTCATAGTGCGATTACCGCCATCCAAGAAAAGGATCGGAGAGATACCGCGACACCGGAATGGCTACCGATGATGCATGTCCCAACGATGCGTTACGATGCGCATCCGAGAGTCGCTCGGTCGGTCGTTGCGCGGGTATTATGTTACCCTGCTCGTCCCGTCGTTGCCACGACACGTGTGTCGGCTGACCGAGGTCGTGACTCCGTCATATTTAAAATTGTCCCACGGCCATGTTTCTCAACCCTTTTCGAGTTAAAAAATCTTGAAAATCTCAAGAGAGACAACGCGAAGATCGTATCGATAGTTTAATCATTACCGTCTAATTCACCAAAGATTGTCTTCATATCTGGAAATGTACCCTCTGAAAGTCTACAAAGTTTTGAGATTTTCGAGAGTTTGTTCCTCTTTGACAACTTCGAGACCTTTAGGCTTTAAAATCTGTGTCTGCGAATTTATCTTGAAACGTTTCAATTTTGGAACGTCGATTGAAGTTAGTCGATTATGTTTTGAAATTGCATTGGTTTATTTTTTATAATAACGAGTGCAGATTGCGCTTATTTTAAAGAAAATACCGGTCCTCATTTTTCGGAGCAACATGATTCTCGCAGATACAACGAAAGCGAGATGCTTTCAGTAAGTTGCCGGAGCATCTTAATTATAAGAGCTAAATTATGAGCGGATTCCCAGCGCTGAAATATTTGTGTGTTTGCCGGCCGAGGGTTATGGCTCAATTACCACTCGCTATTTCCTTTGCAGGCCGTTGATTTAAGACGACCACTTCCTACAACGGAAACAGCATCCGGTGATCATCGCCGACGACAGAATTCGCGAGAAACTTGTTTCGTGTCTCTTTAACAAGATTCTCCGTTACTGATAACGATCAAAAGTTTCACTTTCGAAATCAAGGAGAATTCGAATACGAGTAGAATCATAAACCTGTAATACTGTAATAATATTGAATGATCCCGCGATGCAACAAAATAATTATTTAAATTATTTATAATATTTATAATGTTTTTTTAATATTTATAATGTTGTATATTTAAAATGTTTAAATGCGTTTAAGATAAGTATTTTTAAACGTTTTAAATGACAGTAAAACGTCAAAACATTTAAAACGCTAAAACGTTTAAAACGTTAAAACGTTTAAAAACGTTTAAAAGCCTAAACAAAAATTACTGCAATGTACAATAAAATTATAGCAATCTAGTCAGATATTTTTAAACAATAACTAGAAATTAGATATAAAAATTCCAAATGTTCCAAATTTGGCCCAAAGTATTCTCAAATATATTTAGTGCTTAGTGACTATCCAAAATTAGGTAGAAAATAGTCTCAAATTTTGTCCTAAATTATAGACATGATTATAAATTGCCCTTCTTTTAAGTGTAGAAATAATAAATGTAGAACAATAAGTAAAAATAATAAGTTTGAGATACAATTTTTTATTAATATATGAAAAATTTTATGATTTTTAATTTATTTAAAATTTATTTAAAAATCCAGATACTTTATTTATAAAATACATTCAGTAGAAAAGTACAATTTAAAAAAATAAAATATAATCTTTCCTAACTTGAAGTAATTTTTATTGTGCTCTCATGTGATGTCATACATTAAGTGTTATTAGTTATTTACGAATATAATATAATATAATATAATATGATATAATATTGTTTTATGTTAACAATTATTTAAAAAATGATAATTTATTAAAATTGAATTACGATAATTAATATTGAATTTTTTTAATGTTCCTCTTTGCCTTTTTAAGGATTTGATCATCTTAATTTAATGACTCAAACAGCATAAAAGATATCAAGATTTGAATATTCAAATATATACTGAAAAATTGAAAGAATTAAGAAGGTTTCAAGACGAGGGAGCAACAGAGTAAAAAATAATAAATTAAATACATGAAAAGACCAAAAATAGCTTAAAGAATTATGACTGAAAAAATATTCCTCAATCACATTGTTCTCTCTTTTTTTTTCCACTTTTTTCGTTCTTTCCGCTTCGTTCACTGACGCAACTGTAGACGAGGATGGGAATCGAAGCGTGTCTATACTGTTGATCGCTGATAAATCGCGTTAATGCATTTAATGAATGAGCAGATACACGTCCCAGATCCGGTGGTACATACACCTGAATTCCGTGTGCCACTCGGTGCTCTTTTTTACAGAGGGAAGTGCATCAGCCGCGTGGGTTATTTACATTAAGTGCTGCGTGAAATTAGTAACGAATGAGTGCAAATGATTATGATAATAAACGAAGATATAAAAGTGGTCGAATAACTGCTGTCCATTTCGATAAAAAAAAAAGCATTGTGCTATAAATGACGTGCTATGTGCTATAAAAATTCGATTAAAGGAACCAAATATAGAAGAGAGACAATTTAGAGATTCCAACTTCCTGATATCTAAGCGCACTTACTAATGAAGTATTTCTTTTAAGGCGTATTAAGTATTTCTTTTATTTACATTAGATTTATTTTATTTACATGAGAATTGATTTTTTAACAATTATACAGATTGTGATGTCGATGTTATATATTATTTGAGAAATCGAGGCTCTCGACAAATCTAGAGATGATCGCGAGAGTGCGAGGCTGATCGGGATTCACAACGACTCGTTCGGAGTTTCCTTATGACCGCCATGTGTAAAGGAGTCGCACGTGATAAATTATGCGTGTCCAGCGTCCCACGTGGTGCGAGTGCGGCCGATAAATAACCAGTGGCGAAGGAAAGTGCGAGGGTTGAGCGCCCTACACCGACGATCACTTCAACGGCTATCCATAACGAAAATAAACCTACTGCGAAATTTACATTCTAACAAATGCAATGCGACGCGTCCTTCACTACTAGGAATCGTCGACAAGTTTAACAACTTCATCCCTCTCATTTTTCGCGTTGCCGGCACACGGAAGCTCGTAAATTTTCAACATATTTTCGTATATAGAAGATTTCGTATTTAGAAGATATCTTCATTGTTATATAAATTTTTCTTACGTATATTGATGAAAAATGTAGCAAAATTTTTATATGTATATATTTATGTCAATTTAATCACCTGAATTGCTAGATTATTAAATACTTCCAGTCCTCTTTCGAAAGCTGCAGCCTTACAAGTTTTATAGAAACTTTTGTACAAACTAACCTTAAAATTTTTCGTTTTTTGAAACTTTACTATTTTACAATGTTGAAGTTGCAGTAAATTTTCAAACATATAATGTATTTCATTTTTCGTATTTTGCTTCTCCAAATAATTCTAGAACTCTGTCCCGACTTTAATGTGTATTGCACCTAAGGAAACGTGAATTTTTGTAATTTTGTGTTCTTCCATTCACGCCTCGATTAACAGCTGCAAATGTAGAACTCGCCGAGCGTCGCGGATCGAAGCACGACGAAGGCGCGCTCGAGAAAAATGTATGGTAAGAAAGAAAAAAGAAGGTAGAATGGTAGAGGAAGGGGAGGAAGAAAGGAACGAACAGTCCAGGAAGCTCTTACTTCCTCGGCGTGCAACGATCTCTTTACGGGCAAGCAATTTTTACGACGAAGCCACCCGGGCGGGCCGAAGTAACACGCAAGGTGACGAGGTACTTTCGACATGTAAAGCGGCGATATTCGTATTCTTCTCTCAGAAAGTGACTCGTTAAGACTTTAAGAGCCGTCGACACGCAGGGCCATCCTTGGCCTTGCGATCGCCTTGAGGCGATTGGAGAAACAGTGAATTGTAATAGCCATCTGTTTGAAGACTGTACGAAATTTTAGCGTCACTTATCCTTTTAGGATTTTATGAGATAAAGATTTCGAAATAAATTTCCGAGAATTCTATAGTAAGATAACTGCTAATGAAATATAGAAATAACAATGTACTTAAAGCAAATTACCAAATTTTCCAAAAAATCCAGCAGCGTAAATAGGCAATAAATTCTTAAAATGAAAGATTTCAAATACATTAAAAAAAAGAAAGTCTTTACGACAATAAAAATGTTAAGATTGATTAATGATTGACTAAGGTCAACTTCCGCTATACCTTACTGTGTGCAAGTCATATCATTGCTATTACTGCGTATGACAAATCTTTTGAAAAAGTTAGCTAGTTGGCTGCAAAATTGAGGATTTCTGGAAACTTAAAACTTTATTATCATACATCAACTTTTAGAAAATTTGTTATACAATAAATGGACAGCCTTTAGAAAAGTTATTGCTGCCTTCACGTTCAAGGAGCCTATTAACATTTTATTATTCTATCTTTGTCTCTTTTCCAGTTTTATATTGATAAAGTTAATTAAATATTGAATTAAAAAATTCTGTCTATATTAGAAATATTTTGTATAAATATTAATAAAAAATATTTATAAAGCGAACACTGGATTTTGTTATTATTAATCTTTGCAATTACATGATATATAGACATTACCAACACATTTCTTATGTTACATGTTATTACTTATTGAAAATTTCTGTATATCCAATATTTAAAAAGTTGAAACTTTGCTTTGATTCCGATTGAAATAAGATAATTATTAATTTTACAAAATTTGAAATAATTAGTTATAAAATAATTATTAAAATTATTAGTTACAAGTAACGACAATGATATAACTCTTATTAAAAATTAACTACTTAGCTCATTTTTATATAAAACTTGTGTTCACATGCAGATTATCTTTGATATATAACTGACTATAGCTCAATAACTATCTATTATTGAGTCTTGTATCTACATCTTTTATTCATCATATAATATAATATAAGCATTATATGTAAAAACTCACTTTACAAGAATCCAATTTTCCATACGATTATAACGGGATATAATAATTGTACGATAAATTAGGTCCCGTGAAATAAATTAATTTTCGCATATGATGTAGTTTATAATGTGAAAAAAAAGACGTCAAACTTGTGCTCACAGTGCATCTGATACATTGTAGCTCAAAAAAACAATATGTATATAAAGACTAACTCATTCACTGGAACCTCAATTTTCCGTATAATTAATGCGGGACTTTGAACCAATTCCTTGAATTAGATAATATTTTATTATCTTTACTTTTCATGTAAAAATTTATTTATTATTTTTAAATAAACATGTAGTTAAAAAGTAACAGTATCTAATCAATCTATTTCTGTATGTGAACTTCTGTATGTATGCTTCATTTTAATATATGCACTTACAATTAATAAACATAAATAAATTAGATTTGAAACTAGATTTCAAACTTAATTTTCTTGAGTTAAATTGTTTAACTTCATTTGAATTAATGACATATTGAATGAGAAAGCTATAGGAATCATTAAAAATGACTCAAATTGGATACCACTTGACATTACAAATTTAACAATCGGGAATATTCTGTGAAAATGTGAATAGTTCATCAAACGGATAATCCTGCAGAACGAGCATTTGTATAGATATTATGGTAAAGTTGATTTCATAATGAAATATCAGAGTGACAATATACAATAAAATATGTTGTATTAAATTTTGCTGAAAAAATTCAATAGTGTGATCAGGTAATGAATTAAACAAAATTTTTTAATTAAAATATAAAAAATATTATAAAAAAAGATTCTTGAAACGTCCATATTTGTTCAAATCTCTCTGAGATATTTTTAGATTATTTAGTATCCTATTGATAGTTGAATTGTTTTACTGAAAACGGTGCTTTAAGGGATATTCTTTAGGAAAGTGAATAATCCATGAAACAGATATTCACTGATTCTCATAGAGAACAAGCATTCAAATGGATGTTACGGCAAAGTCGAGCTAGTCGCATGGATGCGCGACGTTCCCAGCTAATAACAGTCGGTCGCCACAAACGCGCATGCGAAGCAACGAGATAAGACTTTGGGCTAAAACCGTGTCGTGACGGGATGTCTGTGCTATTCCATCCTCGATGCCGGCTACATAAGATGCCGCGCGGCATCTCGCACGCTCGTCAACGGAACTCGCGTGCACGAGTGCGCGACGTGTGAATGCAATCCGACGCGTGCACGCCTCCTTTCCGAATTGTTATGTTTCCCAAACAAGAAACGTACGAATTCGCGATAACAAAAAGTTTAAAGATCGGAGCACAAATCTTTGTATAACGCATAATGTACAAAGCATAAGGAAATCAACTAATTAGTGTTCTTTATTTCATAGAAAGGAGAGACTTTGATTTATTTTCCTAATGCTATATGCATTAAGTTAATTCTATATTAGTTGTAAGCTTGCTGTGACAATCTAAAATCAATTTTTAAATTGACTCTTCATTTGGCTAGAAATCCTATAACAGAATTTGGCTGCAAGCAGTCACAAAACAAGAGTAAAAAAGAAGTCTCTTTTTATATATGTGCTATTTTATTCCAACTTTTATTATTTTACTTTTACTATCTTATTCTAACTTACTGAAGTTGACAAAAACCATGAATCAATCAAAAATTTGTCATCTTGAACAGTCATCTTATATTCTGTTATAGAATCTCTGTGGCCGAAATTCATAGTTCATTCTTATTTTAAGACCATCTTAAGACTCTAAATAGCTAGAGGCCGGTATTCATAAATATAAGAACCGACTAATATCAGAGTCTGACTGGTTTATAACACCTTAAGATTGTACTCAAGATAGTTTTAAATACAAGACTCGACTATATCAGCCTATGTTTGGCAATAAGTTTGAATTTGACTTGCGACTAATGTATAGAACTAGCTTTTATATAAATGTCTGTACTTTAGCCTTAAGTTTCAAGCAGTAAATGGGGAGTGCCGCGAGAAGACGCAACGAAAAGATGCTGTGTATCTGGCTTGGAAAAGCAAAATAATAAGCTGTCATAGCCTTTATGATTGCCACGAAATCAAAAAGAATTGTGCAGAACATCGCACAAAATCCCCGGAAAATCTCTATAGAATCTCTACGCGTAAAGTAAATCTTGTTATATATTTATTTATACTATTATGCTATTAAGATCACATCAGGTACCTAACGAACCGAATCACCATAAGTGACGAGCGGTGGCTAATTTAGTTCCCCGAACTGTGCGCATGCATGTGACTTCTCGTCTTTCTTTTTATTTTACCCGTGCTCGGAAGTCGGAGCACGCGTCCGACGGAACCAGCTGCTTATCTCGAGATCTTGGGTGCACCCTCCCAAGATCGGCTAATGCGATTTTGGTGGCGCAGCGCGAGAAAGGGAGGACATGGAGAGGCAGTTCCCGAAATTGCGACAGAACCAACGGGCGAGTTATGTTCGCCCGCGACGATTTTAAGACGATAAGACATTAAGGAGACACCGATGAAGCCACGTAATTGATGAGTTTGTGGCGTGACGACGCCGCAATGGCGGACGCGCCGAGATTAAATCCATGTAACGCGAAGAGACATTTGATGTAACTCACAAATAGCAAAGAATCAACAATTTTACAATATTTCTAGAGTGATTAATTAATATTGAGTCTCAAATTAATCATCCTTCAAATAATATTAGCTTAATTATTCCTCCTTTTTACAATTACCATGAAAACCAATTATTTCTAAGGACAAATATTATCAAGGACGTCATTTTGACACCAAAATGACATCAGCTTACTTCCTACACTACATTAGATAAAAGAAACATAGAGAAACATAAAAAGATAGAAAGAAGAACATCATCACTCGTTCCATCAAGCGATTTGAAAACTTGACGATTGATGAATTGCTGGTAATTGACGTGGCTCGAGAGGTCATTCGAAAGCGGGTGAGGCCGATGCACGTGTTGTATGTGCACGTCCGCCGTTCGCGAAATGTAGATCGGCGGTGATTTACTTATCAACAATCGACGCTCCGCCGGAGGTAAATGGTCGAATCGTGACCATTAGTTCGTGAATCACGGTACGTATGGGTCGGCCCCGTACCTACGAAGCGACAACGCGCGAATCGACACCGTGTGAGGCCCGACTGGGATCCCGACACGACATCAGGCCCTCCGCTACGGCCCTGCATAACGACAGCGACGCGTCACAAGTAGTCGATACATACAAGAATGATTTTACCAGAGTTTATTCATTGAACTACTATACGACAAATTAAATACGAAAATTACTTTCATTGTGGCTCCACTTTTATAAATGTAGCTATCCAGAAAAAAATTTGGACAAGATTTCTGATTAAATCTATTAATAATTCTAGTTGAAATAACCAACATTCAGTAGATTTAACCAGAAATCTTGTAGATCTAACTAGAATTCTAAATCGTTCATTTTCCACTAGAATTTCAACCAAACATTTTTTTTCCGTGTAGAGTTTCGGGATTTAGTCAATCATCTATTTTCTTTCCGAAAAAAGTTGCGTACAAATCCCAAAATCACCAGATGTCCTTTTAAGATTTTTTTTTAATATTCTAAACAAATAACTTTAACATAAAAATATCGAGACTTCAATAGATTTTAAATTATTAATTAATAAAGTTCATAAAACTGACATTTCACACGCTCAATCGTGGTGTTATGACAAATGAGAAAAGTGATGACGAATCCATTTATCAATGTCGAGAGTTTTACATAAATGCAATATTTTTAAAATTGTGCAATATTTAAAAAAATTTTTTTAATTTTTTCCGCTGCTGTCGTATACAATTTATAAATTGAATTTGTATTTTAATCGTACCACAGGTATAGGTGATTTGGGAAGTGTGAAATTTAAACTTCCTTTAGAGACTTATGGATGGATTCCATAATTGAATTTAACAAAAAATGCATGCTATCCCAAGTTACATGCACTGTCCTAAGTCATCTACATTTACAGTATTTGTCATAAGAACGTTTTTATGGAAAATCCGAAAATTTCCAGGAGATTTCAAAATTTTGAGAATGTATCGAGAATTGCGTATTTCTCAGAGCGAAACAGTTTCAACGAAGAGTTCGCTCAAAAATTGCGCTTCACATTATCCTCCGTAATGCGACTCTGTTAGTGCAATTTGTAGATAGTTGCGAGCATTCGTAACGACCGAAATCAGGTGCATGCTCGCGAAGAAACGACAGTTACGTAACAGGCGACGCGACTCTTTTTCAGTGCGGTTGTTCAAATCGGCCCTGGAAATCGGTAGAAATTACTTCGCGTTTGACTTGCTCGCGTGAGCGATGCCGGCTATTCTCGGCGACTTCGTAACAAGCCGCGGCCTCGTCTCATCGAAAATAGGACGAAATCGCTCAGTCGTGGACATCAATAAGATCGTCTACATTGGAGAAATCAAGATTCTTTCCTCAAGTATCGAGCCTCTCTTACGCGAAGGTATTCAGCGATCCTTAAGTTAAGAGGTCCTCTTCGAGCCTGAAGTGCAATTGCGAGCACGTTAAATAGCAACTTCGTATCTTCTTCTAGTTTTAATCACTGATTCACACGTCTCTTTTTACGTCGCATTTTTATTTTACTATCAAACACCGCTTTGCGCCAATCTCGCCCACAACTAACATCGGCATTATTAAAATTTTCTTCCTTTTTTGACATCATAGATAAAAGAACTATAATCACGCTAAGGTAAGCTTACTTCTAGAATGTCTAGATTATTAATGCAAATCCAAGCGTTCGCTCACCGATAATAGTCCTTTTTGCAATAGATATTGCCATCTCTACTGAAGCAGGTGATCTCCCCGTCGAGACCCTGACGACAATGCGAGCACTGAAGGCACGCAGCGTGCCACCTCTTGTCAACTGCCTGGAGGTAGAACCTATCTGATATTTTGAGACCGCATCCCGCGCAAACCACATTCCCCGGAACGTCTTCGGATTGTGAGGGCGGCGTAGGCGGCGGTTCCAGCTTCGGGATGGCATGCAAGTGGTCTGTCGTGGTTTGTTGTTCCTGGGAATGCGCCTGCGGATGCAGATGGGGATGATGGTGGTGATGATGGTGGTGATGATGATGATGATGCGCTGTCTGCGATGGCATGCTTAGATCATTAGCATTCTCGAAGTTTCCACCACTGCCCCTGTATTCTTGCCCGCCTGCTGAGAAATACAACAGAAGAATTTCAATAATTCATGCTTTCATTTATCGTTAACGTTATTAACACCTTATACTACAAAACACTTCAATAAATTAATTTAGATATCTCTATGATTCAAAAAATTCAAAAAATTACTCTAAAGATAAGTAGAAAATTTCAAAGGATAACATATTTCAAAATATGAATAATTCTATTGTATTAATCAATTTTCGAGTCATCTTAATGGTTTCTGACATCCCTCGCTTGATCCTTCGATAAATATAAGATAATCGTACCTCCGGGTGAATCGTAATCCCTTGACTCGTAAGGGGTGGTCGAACTGTCGTAACAGTTGTTATTGGTGCCACAGTGGGTCTGATGCAGGGGCGTATGATGGGACCCGTGGTGATGGGCAGCAGGAGGACTGCACGGTAGAGTAGTAGGTCGTGCAGCATCGCCCATTGACGCGGGAAGGCAGGGACTCAGATCCCTCGCCTGGTCCACCGCACCGGGCCCCCCCGTGCTACCGGGTCCCCCCTGGCGCCCCACAGCCAAGCCGCTGCCACGCTCCTGCGAGCTGGGCGGCTGCTGGAACAAATCGATGTATCGACACTTTAGTTAGCGCATCGAATTGATGGTATTCATATGTGTATTTTGTCATGCAAGAGATGAAGCCGGTAATATGAGACATTTCTTACGTTATATTCAGAAAAAAATCCGTATTAATTGTGACTTGTCATTTTTCTTGAAATTGAGAACCAATAAAAAGTCCCTCTCACATGTAGTATCCTTTATCGGGAATTTGTAAATAAAAGTAGCATTATTCTTATTATTACTTATTAAGCATTTTATGCCTTTGAGTAATCGAGATGTATAATTCAGAAAATAGCTATTAAAGAAAATTATATAATTATATAATTAATAGAAAATAAGATAAAAAATTATCAATAATATAAAAAAATTGAGATAAAAACAGAAAATATACGAATGAACGTAGAAAATAAAAGAACAAAGGTCAAGAAAACAAAAATAACAAATAGCAATGAAATGCAAATAAGAACAAAAGAGAAAAGGACATATAGGAATTTAACAGAAGAATTAAGACATCATAAAAATAAGGCAATTAACAGAGTAAAAATATTAAGACAGTTAGAAAGACTGAAAGATGAAAAGGATCAACGAATTAAAGGAACCAACAAGATCAAAGACAAGGAAGCCGAATGAGTTGAAAGGATATAAAGGACAAAGCGAGGACACGGCGAGGACAAGCAGGACCGATCGGACCGAACTCGCGAATGGAATGGAGGTGAAGTGACGACGGGTTGCAATCGCCGCTGTCACCAGAGGGAAGAAACGCGCGGAGAGAAAGAGTAGCACACCAGCGATGGTAGTCGGTCGTCTGATGGATGTCGCAAGATACATAGAGCGCCCGCGCGCATGTGCGAGGCCCTATAAGGCACGAAGGCGGCCAATCCGATGGCAGCCACTGTGTGTTTCAAGTGTTCGCAACATGCCCGCCACTGATTGCGTAGATATAAATTGCAAACCCTCTCTCTCTCTC
>NW_012130099.1:737321-741677 GCF_000143395.1 Atta cephalotes | reverse complement strand
CTCTCTCTCTCCCCAACCTCTCTCTCTCCCTCCCTCCCCCCTTCCTCTTTATAGATATTTAATTATAACTGATTTTGCCTCTCTTTGGCTATTGTTGCTCTTGCAGATATTACAATTGAGAAGAATTTTTGGCTATATACAAAAAATTTTGAATGCTGCATTAATTTCGTCTATTAGACGACAAGAACACATCACTATGTATTTTGACAAACTCTTTAAAATTCTCAGCAATAGTACCACATTTTTAGATATATAGGTTGAATTTTTCTATTGTGCACTCTAAAAAAACCTATTGGTATTACAAAGGATTTGAATATAGAACAGCATGGGATCAAAATCCACAACTTTTATCATTGTCTCCAATCGAATGTTTCAAGTAATTTTTTTAAACGTCATGCATTGGCCCTGAAATTATTCTATCTATCTAAGGTATTCAAATTCCTACCCTATTATATATATATATTTATATATATAAAGAGTACGTGTATATGCATACATAATGTATTTACTTCTCTTAATACGTTCAACAATTAGCGTTAATCGCTTGCATAACGCTAATTGTTAATTCTAAGACGGGAGTCCCACAACATAAATGTCTCAAACTATCCTTAGAATCAGTTTCAGGCAAATCGTAAAAATGTTTTCATAATTTGTGAAATTCCTAATGATTCTTGAGTAAGTTTTCCTCAATAATCTTACGTACCTTTCTAGTCAAGAAGTTTCATATGATTTTAGAATTTTTCAATGATCTTTCTTATTATTATAGATCGAATAGAATCGAATAATAAAAATTTCTGTCTTGCAGAAACTAATTTCTCAAAGATCTTTTTATTTTTAAATTGAGTAGGGTCAGTTCTGATCTCGCAGAGATTTAATAAATATTAAAGGTACTCTGTGCAGTATAACGGGAAGCAAAAGTTCACGTAGGGCGATTGTATCGCGTTAACCACCGCGCGAGACGTGATCAGAATCGCTAATTCCGACGCGGCTTTATTTAACTGTTGACTTTATTTCAACAAGCTTTCGCTGCGCAACGTAATCTTTACGTGCATGTTGTTGATCCTTACATAATGCGGATCGGCTCGGCGAAGGCATTGCAGGAATGCGCGTTCCTCCGAGTGTCTCCCGCATTGTCCTATCCAATAATGAATCGTCGTCGTATGTGGTAACAGGGTCATTAAGCCACAAATTATTTGCAAATCGATATCGTTCATAATTTTGCGGAAATACCGATTCAGTTCGTCCCACATGGAAACAAATTCAACTGCGGGCGTGACTCATCCCCAATTTCCACGATACTACTGTGACGGAAAAGGTAAGGCCCATAACGAAAATAGAAAAAAGATAATGAAAATGCGTCATCTTCTCATGCGATGTTTGCAAACGTCACTCATAACTGGAGGGAGTAATCCAAATAATTCATGAAGTCCAAAATCAGGAGACATCCGTTTTCATAATATGTGATTATCTAAGAATTAAAGATTATCAAGAAATTCATTAATGAAATTCATTTATGAATTCCGTGGTAATCTTTAATCTTTAGATAACCATCATATATTGAAAACAATGGGCTTAGAGATGATTTTATAAAATTTAGACGTCTTTTATTGAACAGTTCTCGCAAAAGTGTCTTTCAAACGTCTTTTGGATGTCTATCTTAAATTTGGATTTTTTATTTAAATTGTTTACTGGAAACAATTTTGAAAGATCTGATTGAATCGAAATAGTGTCGATCTCGCGACTCGTTTGAGAGGTTCCGCGTCTCCCGCGACTCGGCATGGGACAATATTACGGGAAAAGGCAGAATCGACGTGATCGGCCGATAAATTTCTCATGAGAGCCGGCGGTCGAGCGCGATCGATCCTCTCGAGATCCTTATCCATCTCGAGAGCGGTCCAGCAGCGCGTTCTCGCAGACTGCAAACAGACTTTCACCCGGCGGCAAAGCTTGCACAAGAGCAAGGCGTGCGTCCTTCCCTCTCCTTTTCTTTTCCTACCCTTTTTTTTAATCCTCTCCCTTTTTCTCGCCTTATTTTCGCGAAACCGCGGAGTAAATAATACGCGCGCGCGTGGAATCCGCGGTCACGAGATGCCGGCACGGAAACGAGTAGAATGCCGTCAGAAATGTCGCTCCGGCTGCTGGCAGAAACTACGTCCTACCGTTTCGTATACCTGCGCGAATCTGTTTGTATTTCCTTTTTTTTTATTTCATCATGTATACTCACACAAGACCGGCGCGAGTGCCACTTCGCGACGGCGATGCGATAATTGAAAGAACGTCGAAAGAACACTCGTTTTATTGTTGCTGAGGAAAAGTTTTCAGTGAAAAAAGTGAAGAATAAAGTACTATATGTTTGACATGATAAAATGATGTTACTTCAACATATTTTGGTAGTTAGATGTAAAAGAATGTTTTCACGTAATTCAATTCAATTTTCCTCAAACAAAATTACTGATCTTTTGTTACATTTTTATTTTTCACGTAAGAGATTTACGGGCCGTCTACAATGAGAGTAATAAATTGTGTAATAAACTATAAGCTGTAAGAAATTGATCAATCAAAGTTGATCATTCTTCTCACATTCGATCATGATTGGTCGATTTCTTATGGCACATTACTTTTTTTATGTGAAAACGGAATACACAATGGATAAGTCGTAAGATATTGGCCAATCACAGTCAAATATGAAAAGAATAATCGATTGGTTGATTCTTCTCACAAGCTTAAAGCTTTCTACACTTTACTACCAATTGTGTTTTGAGACCTAGCATGGCACACACAAAAACGTAAACAGGAGTTATTTTTTTATTGTGATTGAATGATTCGCTTATCTTTTATTATCTCACTTTTTAATGTATTTCTAGCTTTAAGTTGGCACATAAAAAACATAAAGCCTTAATACAATAAAAAAACATAACCAATAAGAACAAGAGTAATAAAAATAGCAGAAACTGTATATCTAATACTGTTCCTGATAGGAAAATCTTTATTTTTGTTTCTAATGCTTGTGCTTTTCATTGTGTTTAGTAAACTGTAGTAAGCTTTAAGATATTAACCAATCACAGTTGAATGTGAGGAGAATAATCGGCTATGATTAGATGATTTTTTATGATTAAAGGCTTACTATCTATTATGTTTCTGGATTTTGGACTTAAGGCGTAAGCAATAAATGAATAGATCAATCATATAAAACAATAAACATAATAACAAATTTAAAACATTTTCTTACTTATTCCCTAAGTTCTTTATACTATAGCCTTTACATTTCGAATATTGTTAACTTTATATAAAACTTTATATAAAAAACAGAAAAATAAAGTGCAGAAATACATGTGAGATAATTATATTTTTAAAGGTTAAACGTTTATTTTTTAATTTTGACATTTCGAATTTTAAGTGCGTTTCGATGCAAATATAAGTTGTATAATTTTGTGGAAGTTCTATTGTTGTTTATCGAAGAAACATCAGGCGATCCTGAGATACCTAGATCTATTCTGTAACTTTTAACGCAAATTTCGTTATCATTATAACGCTACTGCGCAGCTTTTTTATCATGATGAAAGAGCTGCGCAGCAACATTATAATGACGAAATTTGCATTAAGAGTTACAGAATAGGCCTGCTGGTCAATAACGGTCGGCGAAGAGCGTTAACAAATGCGCAGCGACGGGACTTGAAAAATGGAACCGTCGCGCCGGTCGCAGACAGTAATTTGTTTGAAAACGCGAGACCAAACGCATTCCGACTACGGAAAAGCATGCACGATAACCTTACGTCACGACCTACCGAGATACAGCGTTATCGCAGTAAATTGTAACTCGGTTCTCTTTTTCAGTGCTCAAAGCCCGAAGAAGAAGCCCGGAACGGCTGCGGCTGAGTCAGCGAAATTTCTTTCAGCATCGACAACGACGGCGACGGGTAAAAAATTATCGGGATATGGCTCGTCCTCGATATCAATGGCGCAGCAACATCGCTGATGTTGTCAGAGTTCTTCGTCTTTAACTCGAAACTTGATTATAGCATACGACAAATCCCATTTTTTTGTATCGATGATTGAAAAAAAACGATAGCTTTTGAAAATTCTACTTTTTTGACAATAACTGAAGACCCTTCTATTTTTCTCTTATACAGAAAGAAATACCTTAAAACATCCTAAAAAGATGCGATACAAAATTTCAGAATTCTCGAACGTTGTTTAACATAAACTTATGTTACGTTTTAATAAATAAATAACAATTATTACACACACACACACACACACACACACACACACACACACACACACACACACACACACACACACACACACACACACACACACACACACACACACACACACACACACACACACACACAC
>NW_012130099.1:730572-736359 GCF_000143395.1 Atta cephalotes | reverse complement strand
ACACACACACACACACACACACACACACACACACACACACACACACACACACACACACACACACACACACACACACACACACACACACACACACACACACACACACATATATATATTACGCAAAGGGAAAATATCGTATTAACATTTTGAATCGTCAATCTCATCTATAATGATAATCTTTGTGAATTCTTTATAGTCTTCCTTTATGCTTTTAAACCACACGCCAATTATTGTTCAGTTTTGAAATTGATTCTTTCGGTCAGTAAGAAATTTTGACTCTTCTAGTATTGAACTGTAATTTAACGCTAAAAGGATCAAGATTTCTAAAAGGATCAAACGAATAAATTATTATGAAAATAATGAATGTGTGATGAAGAATCAAATATTCCATCAATACAAAGGCTATAATTGAAAAGTTAAAGAATTTCAGAATTTTATCATTTACAAAAATTATAATATTAATCTAAAAAATAAAAACGATCAGTAATAATGATACTTTTAGTGTTAATATCCAAAGTTAGAAATACATGAAATTATTAGATTAATAATTAATTTCATATTATTAATATCAATAAGGATCTCATAAATCTCGAAAAATACATTTAATATATTATATTATTATAAGATCGTGAATAACAGTCTATTTTTCGTATTCGTGATCAAATAAACGTCCGATTGTTCTGTTGCATCCTGTTATCTCCGACGGAAAGAAGAGATGTTTGTTTTCTCTTTTATAACATAAAAGATCTTCAAGAAAGAAATTTTTGCTGGCAAGAAAAAAATTTTCTTCGCCAGGTCTCTCTCTGGTAAAAAAGCCGATGAGAATTCTCGAGGAAAGCGTTAAAGTTGAAGTGTGCAGTACGTTTTGCTGTTCGGTAGTCTCATTCACGCGTAGAGCGGCACGTGTGCTGGTGACGCGCGTATCAGCTTCCCTTGCTTGGCCAACGATAGCGATAACAATAAATAGCCTCGTCCATCGCACTGACCGCGGTTTTCTCTCCTCTCTTTCTTTCTCTCTTTCTCTTAATACGCGTGGGCGACGCTTAACACCGCGGAGAGCCGATAAACTGCCCGGCTATCTGCACTTCTCCGCTTTGCCGTTGCTACCAATCGGCCGAACTAAAGAGAGTTCGCGGGAATGCCAAATGGCCAGAAATATTGGATGGCATGCTACCGTATTCCATATACAGAGTGTCACAAAATCATTCTCGATCAAAGGTATCAGAGATCAAGGGAGGAAAAAGCTACCTGTTAACCTTATTCTACAATCGCTTAAGTGTAGTATAAGTGGTTATAGTGATAAAAATTCACCTATCACAGTCGAATTCGAGAAGAATATTTAACTGTGATTGGTCGATTCTTACACTTTAGACTTACGCAATTGTAAGATAGGCTTTATATTTCAGCGTCCAAATGACAAATTTCACGACGTCCGAATTTCATGCTCGAATAACAACTCTTACATAATGTGTGATAAAACTTTCGACACTTATCATTCATTTCTACCGTCTCTCCAAACTCTTATGTCACTATCCGTTAATTTACTGAAATGTTTCCGATACGCGTGAATTTATTTATAAGCAATTAATTAGAATTGTGCCAGATACATGATAGATAAAATAATCTCGGCGCCACTTAATGCACATCATAGGAGTTCAATTCATCCCGAATTTCGGAGAATACATGGGCTGTGTGCTCGCAGATGATCCTCCTTTGATGCTATTTCTTAAATAAATTAAGCGAGAAGCGTTGTCCTTCTAGAATGCTGACGTATGTACGTCGCAAATTAGCCGGATCGTTGATTCGCACCACATCGTGCTCCACTTTAAAGCGTATTATTAGATCGCTCTGAAGAGTATCAATGATACAATGCGCAAGTGTAGTTTTATGCATTGCTAATTTTATTCGCGAAATATTCTGAACTGAGAATCAATTAACAGCTCCGGCGTATGAATAGATTGCACATTTATCAGACGGCTCATAAATTAACTTCACATTGAAGTAACTTATCGTTGAGAGTCCGTTTTCCAGTTTCCTTCTATATGTGCAATAATCCGTTGCTAAAAACTCATGTATACCTATTGTTAAATTCATAATGTCAAATTATACCCAATTTAAGTTATTTTTAATCATTTCTATAAGTCGCCACTGCTCCTATAATAAGTTAATTCAACTATAATACACATACATGAAATTAAATAATTTATAACTCAAAGAAATATATCGAATTTAAGTCGAATTTAATTCATTTACTAAGTCCAGAATATTGTTTACTTTAAAAATAGTTAGTATAAAGACAGATTAATTTACATTTTGACACATAGAAATTAAAAATAACAAAATGTTATTTTTTTAACTCAAAGGATTGAGTTATTATTGCTTCTTTGGTGTAGAGTTCGGATTATGTTATATAGTACACATACATAATTTTATGTGGACTTTCAATATAACGAATCAAAATTCTCGTGAGAGCAAATATGCAATTTATGCAATAATTTTCAATTATGCATCTGTTTAATCTATATCGAACTGTCGTTGCTCTTTGTTTGCTCCTCATCCTCATTCGCAGTCAGTAAAAATGGCTGCGAGTGCTGCATAAATCATGAACGAGAGCGATGGATATATAAATCACGGTTGTATTTTCAAAGCTCACAGCGGCCAAAACATGAGGTCTGAAAAATAGTCAGTTGGCCAGTCTCGCGAGGTTTAAACTCGTTCCTCTTCCTCTCTTCCCTCTCTCTCCCTCCACTCCCGATTGCCCTGATAAACGAAGTTCTGTTAACACGCTGGAGGAGCGGCGGGTGTCGCATGCCAGGGAGGCCAAGAATCGCGACCTGACCCCGAGAGATTAGCGGTCCCCCTTCGAATGGGCATCATCCTGCTTCTTGCATTCCGCGAGAATCGCCCGGCAGCTAGGGATGCTTATATCAATTCAATTATTATGTTTAACGGTTATTATGTTTAACCGGACGCGCGCGCGAGCACAAGCTTTTCGGATTACTTTGCTGGCGAGTTGAACGAAAATTAAACAGGAATCAAAAATAATGACATCTCCAGGCTTTGGTAATGATAATATTCAAAATTTGTTTTCAATGAATACAATCCTATAAAACATAGAAAATAGTACTTCTGATAGATCAAGATATCACAGAAAAATGCTTGCGGTAAAGAAAATGTGTGTTTGGAATTATCCTCTAATTCTTAACTGGTGCTATTCTCATTTTGTCTTATAACTCAATTGTGGGAATTGTAAAAAATATTGCATGAAAATAAACATATTATAATAATTGTTTTAATTAAACATATTATAATAAATTATTATAATAATTGTTTTAATTAAGACGTCAGACATTAAGGCCCGATTTTTTTATTTTCTAGTTAACTTGAAGTTAGGTTCAACTCTATGTTTTATCCAACTTCATCTATGATGATGTCATGGCTGATGGTTATTGGATGTGAAACATCAGGCTAAGTTTAACAAATTAATCAGATAATGAAAAATTGAGCCTAAGAAATAACAAGCAAATGTACCTTTATATTAATAAAAATTTTCTAGCACAAGTAAAAGAAAAAAAGAAAGTAAAAGAAACCTAAAATCACACTGAGGCCTAGTTTTTCATTACGTCGTTAATTTATGATTTAAATTTAGAATCTTATTTAACTTAATGATAATGTAAAAATTGTGTTTTTCTGATAGATCACTAAACTAATAATTTTGTAATTTAAAAGTTACTCACTTACAAAACTATCAATTAATGATTAATTGTAACTTAAAAAATACAATTTTTATATTATCATCACAGAGAAAATTTTCTCTTAGAATTTATTCTGAAAATGTGATAGTTATGGTACAATATAATATTTAAAAAATTTTTACCATGCACTTCAATAAAATTAATCAAGCTTATTTTATTGTAGTTTTATTAAATAAAAGAGAATTACATAAAATTCTTCGAAACACAATGTTGTTTCATTACCATATTTTTAGAGTAAATTCTAAGAAAAAAGTTCTCTCTGTATAGATTAAACTTAATCACAAAACCAAAAAATTAAAAATCGTACCTCAAAGTGATATCTAGAATCCTTTATTGTTGCACAATGTTATATCCATATATACATTTAATAAACTGTTGAGTTTATTAAAGTTAAGTATCTTCGCTACTAACAGCAGATTTGCGTGCGGTTCATCGACGCCATTCAATGCGCGCTTGCATGCTAAATGATTTCGACACGCGAACATCGTACCTCGAAATTTGGCTTCTTTCTGATCGAGATAAATTAAGTGCGTGACATGACATGACAATCGATGAGAAAGAACCGCGCGATAATCATATTAAGTCTTTCACAGCCGCAAAAAGTTTTTAATCTTTAAAACAGTAAAAATTTCCTGACGCCATGGCGCGTCTTCAAATTAAATTAAATCTTTTTTAAGATGCAATTTAAGCAAATTGATTTATTAAAAAATAAAATTACCTTGAAACTCAATTGATCGTTAATTTTTAATATCAAACAACTTCAATATTATCGCCCTCGGATTTTAAATCATTTATTAAAATGAAAATATTTTTTTCAGTTTCTTATATTCTGCCATATTAGTAATCAATACCGAATAACTTATGTATTTCCTTCATAGCATCGCAACAGCGTCGTCGTATCATCATGCTTTTCGTCTCTCCTCACATTATCGAAATTGATTTCCATCGAAATCGCATCAGAACGGAGAAATTCTATTCCGTTGGAAAATTAACCATATAAACGTCATAAAAGTGGAATGCGCAAGATTTAAATGTTATTAATAAACTGCCTGACACGGAGTTTATATCTGCACGAAAAGAGGTGATCTCTTAGATCCCTCTTAGATTTTTTGTCGCTGGAATCCATTAATAAAATTATTCTATCATATTACATTTTTTAAAATTGAATTTAAAAGTAATTTCTTTGGAAAATAGCATTTCCAGATGCTTTTGAGTTAAAATGAGCTCGCGCGTAGAAACAGTTATTTCTATAGACAAATTAAGAGAAAAGAAGGTTAAATACTCTTTGAAAATAATAATGGTTCGTTTATGCAATTTGAATAATCACCTGCTTCAAGATTTAAAAGTGAAGAACAATTCTTTATAAACTAAAAGAATATCATGAAATTACATAATATTGGGAATGAAAAAAATGAGTCTGTCAGAGAAATGCATCGATGATAACGTAAAGAATTATTGACATTCATTGAATGCGTCGAATGAAACATTTCTCTCTGTTACACTCCGTATATCCATTTCTGAAATAAATGATAACGTCAATAACAAGTGTAGCATGAAGCCAGATTGAGGTTTCGAGTGCAAAGTTAAACGTCGAGCGTTTGGCCGCGACGACGACGACTACCACGACAGTAGTTGTGGCTCGCAGAAAGGGTAGGAGGGGTAAGAAAGGGTGATGGATATAATCTCGGCGCGTATAATAAATTACACTTGTCACAAACGCGCGCGCTATCGTAGCCAGACACGTTCGCAGCAAGATGGCCTTTTATCTCATCGAAGCTACGTTGATCGTCCCCTCTCACTTTCTCTCCTACTGTTGCAAGCGGACGTCCTCGGAAAAATCGCGACATTCGCGCTGTGAGACTAAACGACGCCAAATCGAACGATATCGCTAATAAATGATGCGCTTTCCCGGAAGAAACAGAAATTAGTTCTTCCGATCTGCAACGCTTTGTTAGTGTCTGCGAAATATTGAATGGACATATATGTATAAAATATGCGTATTCGTTCTCTCTCTCTCTCTCTCTCTCTCACT
>NW_012130099.1:702836-729996 GCF_000143395.1 Atta cephalotes | reverse complement strand
TAACTTATATTAATATTACTATTATTATTATATATAAATATAATAACTAACTAACACACACACACACACACACACACACACACACACACACACACACACACACACACACACACACACACACACACACACACACACATAATTAATAATACTTAAAACTTAAATTTTAAAATGCATTTTAAAATTTAATTTTTTTAAATGTATAATTCGTGAAGACTTTCAAGATGAAATATAAGTATTTTTTATTTAAATGTGTTTGTTTGGATTTTCTTTTATCGAATATTAATTATTAATGACTTATATTGAAATTTATACGAAAAAAATCTTAATTTCCTTTAGCAATGTTATTTTATGCTTCTTCCATTGGTGTACGCGTGATTAACGCGTCAGTTTAATTAATCGACGACAAGGGACAATCAATTACGTTTGTTTACAAGCAGTACTCGTTACTTACGACGGCCTCGACCGGTTGATTAAGAGCAAATTAATGTTACTCGAAGGTGGACCATGTTATCACACCTGGTCATGTAATCCTGTTACTTCAGAATAATTATTATCGAGTTTTCACATTAGCTCACTTAATTGTTAGCAATCACAGTTGTATTCAGAACAATCAAGTATGAGAAATTTTTAATACTATGCAAAATTTTCAAAAGATTATTGATTGTAGTTTGACAGAATTTAATTCGGTATTTCTGAGAACATCCTAATATAAAAATATAATACGTAATTATTTATAATTAGTCTTATAGTATTCCTCTATTTGCGATTTTATTCTTTAATCTCAAAAAGCTTGATAATATTAATATTAATTAGCAAGTATTTGCTGGCAGTTGATTAATCATATCAAATTTTCGCAGAAGACAAGATCAGTCATTTTGCGTATACATCACACAATATGATACGCATGATGACCTTTGGATAATCTTTCCAAATGTCAATCTCCGATATAATTACGCTTTAAAATCTACTTCCCAACTAGAAGATATGTGCCAATTAACAATAAATCATTAAATAATTCAGTATATATCAAACGTAACCCATCTTTGTGGTTCAAAAAGTTAATGATTAAAGTCGTGAAGATTTATAATCTTCTCAAAGTAACAGATTCGTTTGTATTTATTACATTCCTCACAATTTCACATTAATATAATCGACAAAAACAAACTTTAGATCGTAACTTATTGCAAAAAGATTTGTAGATATCTATTATAGAAATATATCTTAACATTGATGATATATCGTTTAATAATATTATAAATTTTGTCAATTTAGATACTTTCTGTAGTTTATTAATTACAAAGTGTTTATAATTCAATTAAAATTCAAGACATTTTATGGCTGTTTGCTTTAAAGAACGCCGTCGCACGTTTCGGAATCATATCTGTGCGAGCTAAGTTCAATTTAGATCTGTTCTGTTATATTTTTTTTATGATTCTTCAACACTGCAGCGACGGTTACGACAAAGTTCATAAAGTTTGTAGTAAACCGTAAAATAAACTGTTCGGTGAGTACACATTTAAAATAAAATTGAATACAATTTGAAACGCGTAAATCCCAGAATTAATAAAACATCCGAAGAATATAAATTTAATCTTAATGTAATTAAAAAAAATAGAAAATCCTGTTAGCGTAGGTCCTTGTTCTAAATAACAACATGCTAACAAATTTAAAAAAAATGATCCCTCAGAATAAATGTTGAACCACAAGGCTTACAACAGCTTTCTATGAAAATTATGATTGTAACTAGAAGGAAGTCAAAGTCCATATAGAACTTTTTTCTAAGAGATCAAATCTAAGAGGTTTAATCTATTGATGTATATTGATGATAATAATGAAACCCTATAATCACGAAATCAGAGAGATCACTTTTATATCTGCAAAGATTCTGTATTGTCATCAAAATTTACATTCTTTAAGCTAAAATTGTATAAAATCATATATTCTCATATAGAACAAAGACTGCAGTTCGGCAAAGCTATCACGTAAAACTGGAAATTTCATCGGCTAATCATATTTTCGGACAATATTTTACATTAACAGATTTTAAACATTGACGCTATTTAAAAAATTATATAAACTTTCAATACAGATATATCATTCTGTAAAAATGATCATTTGACAAGTAATTTCATGTCAGTCGCATTCTATTGTGACAAAATAAAAAATATGCATAAACTGTGTTATAAATATGTTGGCGAGAATTGTAGAAGGAAGAGAAAACTATTAATATAAGACAAGAGAGAAATTTATCACTTTTACAGTTGTGAGTGGCCATTACTTATACAAGTTTCTAGACATAAATTTGTCTACGTATACGTAGTTCAATTAATACAGAATACTATCTAAATAATCTATTTTAAGCTTCTGTGCTATGCTATGCATTTTGTAACTGATTGATGAATTAAGTAAATTTATTTTCCAAATGACATTTTCCCAAATGAATTTATATTCTTGCTTAAAAATATAAGTTTAAAATAAAATTATTAATTCAGAAAATTAAAGACACAAACAATTTATGAAGATTAGAAAATGTATATTTGAAATCAAAATAATAAGTTCTTTTATTGTAACAATTTTTTTCTCAATCTTTTTTCCATCTTTTCTTTTTTTATAATTATTAGATAAAACCATAAAAAATATTCAATATATTACTTTTAATTACAAATTATATAAAAAATATATGAATATTTTCCATTCTTAAATAAACACTACGTTATTATTTAAAGTATAGTATATGTATAATTTACATAGCTTCGTATATTTAAAAATATCAGAAAGATAAAAAGATATATAACAAAAAAAAACAGTCAATCTTACTCGGTTATCTATAGAACTCTAACAAAAAGTGCAATTAACATTGATTTTTAGATGATTAAACCTTCCTTGTCGTGCCGAAAATGTTAGCAGATAGTTTAAATAAAGTTTATCCTTCTGATTTTTTTACAGCATTGTAAATAAATCATTTTATTTCATGACTCCTACATTCTCACAATATTAATTGCATATTATCAGAAGTGACCTCGTTACACAAAACGAATCCTGATACTGGGATTGATTAAAACTATCAATTAAAGAGCAAACTCTTAAAAGTTCGTTCCTAAGTACTCGTAAAAATGTAAGCAATCCAAGATTCACCATCTTGAATTGATTAGGAGAAATGTTCGCAAAGATACTATCGCAGATTCGCAATCTGAACGAGGAGCTTCCGCCCCGGCGGGGTGTACCAGCTGGTGCAGAGCGGCCAATGGGCAACGCGGACACAGGGATGACACTCACCCAGTGCATGCCGGTGGTAGGAGGGGCGCGCTCCTCATACACTCCCATCAGTGTGGCCGCTGTCGCGGGGTAGTTCCCGCTGAGGGTGCGCGACGCCGATGTTACTCGGGGGGGAGTCCCGAGGGGTCCGCTTGCCGATAACGCGGAGATGGCGTCCGCTGTGACTCGGGTCTTCTCTTCCTTCCACCTCTACTACGCTCGTCCACCCTCGTCCTCTCCTCTCTTACGTTATACTCCCCCCGCAACACTCCCGATATCACGACACTAATGTGGGGGAGTTGAATTCCTTCGTAACACCTTCGAGAATAGTCGAGGGAGGAGCCCTCACGGGTGCATCTCGCGATTCTTTAATCAAGTCGACAACAGTCCACGAACAATCATACGCAAGTAATACCCATGTCACTTCACAGATTAGCACTGAAGTCCGTTATTATTGTTACCGATATCATCGACAATCCAATTTGAACTTCGCGGTCCATACTCCATATCGCCCCGGCACACTGCAACGAGCGACGACAAAAAAAAATCAAATTAATCGTTCGCGCACCCGCACTCAACCAATTCCCCACTGATCACACTGATGAAGGATCTCACTCATTCGTAATTGTTCCTTTATTCCCGCAGGAACGTCCAATATCGCGTTTCTTCCGGGACCATGTGCTCCGTGAAGAAACGCGACGACGGAGCTTGATGCGCACGAGACGAGGGACGACTCTGCTGCGCCAAGGTAAGTCCGAACGGTTCCGACGAGCCGGAGCCGCGATACGGAGTGAGGGTACCGGCAAGGTCGAGTCCAGTCTCAGTGTTTGGCAGCGCCGCCTGGTGACGAAACTGAGATCAGCGGCAACGTCGCCAAGGGGGCGGACTCTGGCTTATGTGAGGCCACTCCCACGCCACCCCACTCGGTGCGCGATATGTGGGTTCCACCCCTTTTGCGTCTCGCGCGCTGTGAATGCCGTGATGAAGCGTTCACTCCCGACGAACGGGTTTGCTTGAGAAGGGCAGAAGGAAGACCAAGGGAGAAGAAAGCCGGCGCCGCTGTACCTCGCATTGTCGTAATCTCTAGGGTAATCATAAATGTGCATGTTGAAATATTACAATATTTTTACTCCCTCAACAAAAAGAAAAATGTTTCTTTTTCTCTGCTAAAAAACGCGAAATTTCTGATTAGATGAAAGTTTCTCCAGGAAAATTTCGTCGACATTTTATAATGAATTTTTTATATGACTATATGTAAAGTTTATTATAGAAATCACATATTTTAAAAGTGAAATGAGATTTCGAATGTATCTTTCTACAATAATATTTCTCTTAAATTTTTTTAAAAAATTTTTTATAATACTTTGAAATAAATAAACCATACATATTTCGAATTATTTAACATTATGTTAATTTGGATTCAGAGAAGAATGGAATCATGTATTTGGAAAATGTCTAGATATACATCCAGTCAAAATAATTGATACTATCATTGAAGATCTTATAATAACAATGAGCTAATCCATCTTCCAAAAATGGAAAAAATAAACTCTAAAGATACGTTCAAAAAATAAAGTCATATATTCCAATAGATTAGCGATAACAATATCAATCAATATTAGGACAGAAAATCCTGTCATTCATCCATTTCTTTCAATATTACGTATCCAGCTATTATTATTGAGCTACATTAGCTCGTTATTGCAGTAAAATCCTCAATCGACTTCCTTTTTCTAACTTAATAATCATCATCATTAATATAAAAAATATTGCAGAGCGTCCTTCCTTACTCATTCATTAACCCAATTTTTTTTGTAACTCTCAACAAGAAACTTTTCAAGCTTTTACAAAATCTATATATACTTTTTACAGAGAGACAACATGCATAATAGAAAAACAACTGAGGAACAGCTCAGTATCAGGCTACTCCTCGCCCTGATGAAATGGACTGCAAGATTCACAAAACGTTGGTATTCCAAGAATGGATTTGAACACGGAGGAAACCCGCGAAATGCATAATCTTTATATAGAAAAGCAACTCTTTTTTCAATTCCAATTAATGCTTAAATCCTTCACCCTTTCATCCAATTGCGTCTTGCTAAAAAAAACGACGCAAAGGTGGGAAAGACGAACTCCGAGCTGATCAAGAGGGAGAGAAAGAAATCGTAGATATTCCCGTCATAAAGAGAAACCGGTTCTGTTACAACGTAGACGGAAACCGTCGCTCTCTGATCAGAAATTCCTGATGCGATGCCGCGGTGTCCCGATGATGGAATCCGCGAAAACAGCGCTTACAGGTCCCGCTTGACCCGCGCCATCATCGTTGCCCGCAGTCGCCTTATTCCACGGCGCAATTAAGCAGAGAATGTTTACAGAGGAAATCGACCAATGCTATGGAATGCAGAAAAACACGTCGACGAAGTGAGCTGTCGACGCCGTGGCGCTCGTGCATAGGATGCACTCCTAGATAACTCCTTGAGATCCTGTCATATCGCAACTGTATATTTAAATTCTATTGCAAGACGCGAATCATTGGTGTGAAAAGTAATTTCTCGAAAGAGGAATGACATCCAAATTGTGCCGTTGCAGCAAGTAGAAATGCGTAACGATGTGTTGAACATAATATCGACTAAAGAAGTATAATACAAAATAAAAAGAAAATCATTACTAAATAATTATTATTTAATAATAATTATTAAATAATAATTATTACACTACCGCTCATTAATTTCAATACATTCCCAGATTTGTTGAGTCCTCTGTGAAGGAATGAACGTGATACATGTATTTTGTACACAGAAATGAGTCCACCTGTTGTTATAAATACTTTCAGCGCTTACATGCACATTATATTTATTTATATAAAAATCCTGTTGAAAATTGCAGTTTTGAAGAAACAAAATTAACAACCAGATAACATCTGATTTCTGGAAATAAACAAAATACGCACGCAAGGTCACGATATTATGATATCAGATGCGTACCGATAATGCTGTTTTGAAACTGATTCATCAACACTATATCGCTCATTAATTTTAATATACTATCCAAATCATCGATTTTTCGAAAAGTAATGAATAAAAGAATCTCGTTTGTGATGAATATAGGAATTTATACAGGCAAATAAATATGTACTTATACATATTGTTTACAAATGTGCAAAACGCACATATTACGTTCATCCTTTTCAAAGAAATCAACGAATGTGGAGGTATTGAAATTAATGAGCGGTAATGTATTTAACAATTATTATTTAATATACAACGTTCATCTCGCGATAGATTCGCGTTCCAATTTCCAGAGATATATTATTTAAAACTTATATACTGGACAACAAAATAAAAAATAAACTGGTTGTTATAACTTTTTGCATATAATTTATAATTTTTTATAAACTACATTGTCATTTTTGCGCGTATCATATATTCACCTCAAAATATTTGTCCGCTTCCATTAATACCGAGATCATTCTTTTGTTATACGCATTTGCCGCCACAAGTAGAACGCTCGAAATATGCTTTGAAATTCTCTCTATTATTTTCAGTATTATTCTCTTCTACAGACAAAAGTGGTTTGCAAACGGTAAACCGTAAAGCAGCTTCCAAATTGAAAGTGGCGGTCAGAAGAGAGCCCCTGGTGCTTTTCAGTTTTGTCTCTGACTAAAATCCTTGCACTTTTGGCGAAAGAGCTTTTGTTGAATTTACGTCGCTCTTTACGCTTTCGGCCTCGAGCAGTAATACAGACACAGAAAATCAAAAACATAAATTCATGTTGAGTTGAATTATTGAAAACTCCAAACTTGAATGAGATTGAGTAAAATGAATAGATATATGTTAGATAATAAAAAGATTTAAAAAATTTGTTTAAGTATTTTAAAATTCAATAAAGAAAATATTTATACAAGTAAAATTATCACATAAATTCTAATATTCCAAATTAAATTTCAATTTGAATTTCTAATTAGAACAATTTAAAAGCAATGATTTAAAAATTAGATAACTAGAATTTCTAAACATCTATAAAAATTACACATTTAAAATTTACAAATCGAGGCTTTGATGAATCAAACATCATTTCTATATCTAATAGCAATATATCGATTGACAGAGAGAACAACGTCTGCAAGCAATGCAATTCGACGCCTAAAAGGTCGCACCTTGAGATGCGGAAAGGACACCCGTTTTCCGCAGTCCGGCTGGTCACTATTCTCAGGTCGCTTGTAAGCTAAATGGTCCACCCAGCGGTCATTGTCACCATTGTCTGCGGCCAGCAAGCCGCGGGCACGCGCGAATTTTGTGCGTGTAAAGAAGCGGGACGTGTAGAGAAGCGCGACAATGAGCGGTCGGGCCGGTTACACGCGGGGTCCACAACAAGCGTTACAATGAAGGGCCTTATAAATGTTCGGATAGCGAACATTCGCGTTCAGAGCACAAACGAACTAACGCATACGCATCGAATCCCCAATTTCTAAATGACGGTTGCGACATAAATCTTCATTCCCCTCTGCCCTTCCTGTATCCGCCATTGATTTTAATCTTTCCGTAATAAGTATATATATATATATATATATATATAATGAGTATGTAATGGCTTTATATAATTAAAAAGAATTATTTTTTTTTAATCTATTGCTATTAAATTTAATAATTACTTTGTTTAAAACTAAATTTAGTAAACCATATTAAAACTTGAGAATATTTATTCTTTTTATTTAAATTATATTTATAATTATATTTATAATTATATATATAATTATAATATACAAGGAAGACATATATATATATATATACAATAATTATAATATACAAGGAAGACATATTTCTCAAATATAATTTTCCTAAAAATATTCATCAAAAAAAATGTCTTTTTCATCTTCAACTCAAATTCTTTGCTCTGAATGTAATCAAAATTTTAAAAATGACTAAATTTTATGTGAACATTTCTAAGCAGTGATAGAATAAGACCTTTTCTAATTGTGAAGGAAAAATATTTATATGTAATTATTATGATTTTTTAAAATAAATTTTTATTACAAGGAAAAGTTTAAGCTTACTTCTGTCCTATTGTATTTTCTCGTAGTAATCTGAGATAACAGGAGTGAGTAAATAAGAGCTTTAAATATGATACGGAAAAACAACATTGTTCAGAATAATAATTATATTTTTACGAGAATCAAAAATTAAATTTTTTTAGTATTGTATTTACAGTATATAAACAATTGAACAGAGTATGAATTTAAAATGTTGTAAGTCTGAAATTATTAACTAAATATTATAAGTAAAAGTTTTGGACAAAATTGCTGGGATTCATGAATAAAAAAATTATCATATAAAAACCATGAGTCCTTATTTTAAAGACTCAAGTTAATTTTCATTTTGATACATCAAATCAAACTAACATTTCTATCTTTTTTCCCTTTTAAATCAAACTGTTTACATATAAAATATTGTTTTGCTATAATGTGTACTTTTAAAAATAACATATATTTGTATATGATAAATAAATTGAATACATTTATATAAATTAAGTATGTATAGTAGACATATATATATTAAGGAACGCGAATTCTATACAAGCGGCGAAAGATATAAACGCGTTAATACGTAGGGGTGACAACGACATCACAATGGGCGAGGAACTGGTAAAAGTCTGGCAAGGAAATGCCGCTTGCCCATTGTGGTAACAACGAACAGAGAATGTTCCAGACAGTTGACCGATCGGAAACGCGTGCTACTGAATGGTCTTGGGGATTACACGCTCATTCAAGGCAAATGCAACACACTGCCGCCACTATCGGCACTATTGCTGTCGATCCTTACGAGCACCTCTTTTACGAATTGAGGGATCGAGGAGGAAAAGCGATTTAGTTTGAGCCTGCCGAAGGATCACCAAGGATGAATCGATTAACCCTCAACTGATGTTCTGTGAAATCCTACTGATTTTTCAGATCAGTTGCTGCACAGTTTAATCCTTGAACAATCCAAGAAAGGATCAAGTCTTGTATGGCATTATAAATACTTCTAAGCAATATGGAAATAATATGGAAAGCTATGCAAACTACCGACAACAAGCATATCTAAAAGACTCCGGAGATCGCTTGTTCAAAATTAGGTCATAAGATGTCTTAAAAACATCTTTCTAATAATTTTTTTAGGCATTTTTAAGATGGTTTAATGTTCTCTGTGAACTCTTTCTATACTTATAATTTAGAAAATATACATAATAATAATACATATAATAATATTTGTGTTTTCTAAATTAAAAGTGTAAAGAGTAAAAGCATAGAAAAGTACAGAGATTAAAGTATAGAAGTGCAGACAAGAGAAATATCTATGATAAAAAGTCTTGGATTTTAAAACTTTATTCTCAAACTATTGCATTAGTTTAGAAACGGATCTTATATATACACATAATTTTTTTATTTCAGAAATTATTATTGCTCTACTAGTTAAATAATTTAATAGTTAAATTAATACTTGAAACTCTATGATCCGCATTGTAATATACGTATAAATAATGCCATGTTACATTCTAAATTGCGCAAATGCAAAATTTTTATTTTGTTCTAACAAATTAATTTGCACGATACTTTTGATTGCTCATCTTGGAAGTCATGAATCGGAAACTTGTAAAACCGGGGAGGAATCAATTGTTCTGTATGTTATTATTTGTAATAATACATCAGTCAGGCGACTCGCATCTCATCTAACGCGGTCACTTCATTGCATTGGCGGGATTTCCAGGTTGGAGCAGCAGCGCGTGCCGATCAATGAGCGCTGCATGGATTATGAGAGCTGGGTGATTCGTTGTTGGGGAGGCACGTGTTACCGCGGAACACGTGCCTGCTCGACGAGATTTACAAGGGAGCCGGACCGACTGACGGAATGATTCTAAAGAGCCCCTTCTCTCTTCGATAGTCGAATGCTCCGAGAGAGCATTCGACAGTACACCCTCGCTTGATTTTTATAAGCAAAAATTTTATTCATTTCTCAGTTTACAATGTTTTTATATATTATCCCTTCGGTTACGTCTCGGTACTGATGTATATTTTTGATGAAAATTTTTCTCGAAATTTTAACTAATTGGAATACCTTTTAGAAATATTGAGAATATTTACGTTTTTTTTATTTTTAGAATTTTTTATATGTGTAAATTTTTAAATATTCTGAGATTTCTAAGATTTCTCATACTTTAACTTCTGATAAACTATTTTAAACTTTTTTAAATTTTATAAGATTTCAGAGATTATAATAATAGAATGACAAATCTAAAAAAATCTTAAAATATTCAGAAAAAGTTTGGATTCTAAAGTATTTAATTTGTATTTAAAAATCTAAGAAATTATCTAAAAGTTTTTAGATACAAACAAAACTATTTGGAAATTCTGAAAAAGTTTGAAATTTACATAAAAATTTCGAAAAATTCTATGAAAAATTCTCAGAAAAATTTTTACTTGCAATAATTGTTTAATTAGATTTTATTGATTTTTTTCTCAGAATAAAACTGATAAAGACCACGTCGTAAAACCACATCTAATCCATTTTATAATACCTTCCCGCAATCTCTTCCGCTTTGAGTCTAATTTCACTAATTAACCCATAAATCTTTACAATTCTATTTTAATTATACGAAACAGATACATTCATTTGTTATCATTATATTTCTTCACTTGTTATATGATTATATTTCTTAATGTTTAGCGTTTTGATCGAAAAAATTTATTATAATATATTCATTTTTACGTTTTTTTTTAATACAAACCGAAGGGTTAATTTATTCATACAGTAATGGGTCAAAGTGTGATAACATTTCGTTTTCGATATCTATATATATTCAAAAATTGGACCGTTCGATCGTTCGGCTCGATTACCTGAAGCGTAAATCCAACGTGCATTATATGCATCGTTCGCAAAGAGTTTCTCGAGAATTATCGATGCGAAAGCGGCGCTTCATCTGGCGCCGTCCCAATGCAAAATCTCGCTCGGACGAGACCGCCGCGCTGATTTCCGTCTACGAGTGTTCTCGAGAATGAACTCTGCGCGCGTCTATATTCGCGAGACTTAATGCGCACGATTCGTATGCGCCAGGTCCTGCAATCGCAATAAACTGTGCGGCGAGCTGCGGTGCTTTTGCAGGCCGTGCGTTCGCGAGGGCTTGGACAAAACGGCGCGGCGGCGAAAAAAATTGGAAATCTCGTCGGGCCACTCGGGTCGACACAAACTCGACGCGCCGACCGGCAGTTTGCGAGAAATTAGTATGCACGATGTCTTGGACCCCCCTTTTCTTTTTTTTTGCAAGCAGCTCTTGCTTCGACAAAAAGAGTGAAAAAATCCAAGGAAAAAAGTTCAAAGAACTTGAATTGATTTCTGAGGTAAGATGCTTCGGAAATTTATAAAAATATTTTTTTAGAATTAGGATTAGATTAGAGTTTTCTTTTTCCATTATATAAGAGAATGTGAAAATAAAAACGTGTATTGAATTTCTTTAAAGAAATTTTACAATATGCGATCATTTCGAGAGATGCTGAAATTGTAGAAATTCATGAAAAGCACCGAGTATTTAAGATTCAAGCATTTCGGAGGAATTTCAAAAAATTATGCGAGAATCTCTGTATGGTGGAAAATAAACGCCCCAGAATTCTGATTAAATCTAAATTTCTAAGTAAAATCTATTAAAATTTTAATAGATTTACTAGAAAATTCTGAATGTTAATTATTTCAATTAGAATTCCAGTATCATCAGAATTTCATCAGAATTCAGCTTATTCCAGGATCTAGTTAATTCAGCCAAATATTTTTTTCCGCGTGAAAAGAATTTTTTAAATTTACAAAAAATATATTTGAACAAAATATAAACATTTCATTTTAAATACGTTTGATTTTAAAGTTTGAAATTTTATCCATTCACAGTGATCCGCGAGTGAATCTTATTTCAGGTAAACTAGGAACTAAAATTTAAACCAATCGTATTTATTTAATCGTGGTTTGAGAAGTGTTTTTAAAGTAAAAAATTAATTTTATAGCTCAAATCGGATTCTTAGATTAAATCATGACTAAATACGGTCCTAAAATTTGTGAAATCGGGAATTCTGTTAACTATAAATGAGCTATTAAAAGTAGATTTCTATTGCTAAGAAGCTCATTTGATTATGACCGAAAAGGCACCTGAGATTCGTAGGCAATGGTGACGATTCTTCATTCCCTTACGATTTCTGCCTCTTTCTTCTATATTGAAAGCATCCTCTTAGGACGGTACGGACGGATATCCTCTTACCGACACGTGGCGCGCACGTGTCCTTTTGCCAACAGACTATAGTTCCAGGTTTCTTCAACGCGATCCTATAAGGCTATTAATTAAGCGAGAAGCACATCGGATTCGAAGATAGATTCGCGACTTCGAAGCGTGCGTCACGTTTCCGCTGCCAGCTTTGAAATCCGGCACGACCCAATTGCCAACTCCGATCGCCTATTATTTCAGATTTAGCTGATTTCAGTCTTTAGGCTGGTATTTCATGTGTCGTACAACAAGGCTTTTTAAGCTTATTGATTGGCTGCAGGAGGGAAAGGTCTCGAATTTCTCTGTCCTACAATCAATCAACAAATTGTGAAATCTTTATCGTACGACACATGAAATATTGGACTTATCCGAAAATCGGATGTTCTCCCTCGTTGTATCAAATGCTCGGAACATTCGAAATCGCTTCGTTTCTCAGACGAGATTGAAATATAGTAAAACATAGATTGAAAATAATGATTAATATTTTTAATTTTTTAATTATTCATCTCTTCCTAAACTTTTAACTTCTGGAATCATATCTGTGCCAAAAAATATAAGAATTTTGTGTCTCTTTCCTTTTGTATTAGAGAGATAAAGCGTGAATAATGTAGGCGAATGGATTGTTAATGAATACTTTATTATTTAATAAATGATAACGATGGCGTGTGTCTCTGCCATGCTAATCACAGAACGAACACGGATCGACAAACTAATTGAGCACGGACTCTACAAAAAGCTTGATTAGTCGAGATATAAAGCGTGTTTGTACATAAGTGCGTTCATATATAACATTCTCCCCTCCTTACATGAAAAAACAAAATTAATCGAACATATCTATTAGAAGGGCAACATGTCTACGTGGTATAATTGGTGGCGTAAAAAATTGATCGGTGATGACTCTAATTGTTGAGTAGGCTGGAGTTTGACGGTAGCTTCGAAATCCTTGTGGATTCGGAGTCATGGAACTTATTGCTTCACTCGAGATGATTTCTGCTCTATCTTCATAGAAATGGATTCATCGAGCTAGATTGCGCCTCCTCTCTTTGTGTTAGATTGACATGTCTGTTGAACATTCTGATTCCTTACCAATGAATGCGTGAATTTGGTCCACATTGAATCATTTACCTATGTTTCTACCTCGTAATGAAGATCTTCTAGCCTAATAACGATTCTGCCTGAGATCCATTTATCCGAGGATTATCCGAAAGAAAATAAATTGTTTGTTCCGATTTAAATGAGCTAAATGAGGGATTAAGCTGCAGTTGTTTCTTCTTCATTTTGATATACATATCATCAGATCGGACCAAATCCAATCGTATTGCGACCTAAGAAGAGTTGAGCAGGAGACCATCTTGTTGTCGCGTGTGGAGCCTTCCGATATTGTTGCAAAAATCGATTTATATTCTGTTGTATGGATCTTTGAGTAGTAGACATATTTAAGGCATTTTTAATGGTTTGGACATATCGCTCCGCTTGGTTAGTTGTCGAAGGATAATACGGCGTCGTGAGCTTATGTTAGATATTTGACACCGCTGACTTGTAGGCACGTTTCGAACTCAGCGGAAACAAACTGATGATCGTTATCTGAAACAATGATAACTGGAACAACATAAGTCGAAAACAATTCGTCTAAAATTGCGACTGCCGCTGTGATAGTCATAGAGTTGGTGGTTTTCATCTCGAGTCACTTGCTGTATGCGTTCGAAATAAGCAGCATTATGCTATGGGTCTGGTGTAGTCAATATACACGCGTTCCCATGGTCTCTTAGGACTCCCACTGGTGATATCTGGATTTTGGAGGTGCATGTGCGTGTTTGGCGCATATCCGCATAAGATTTCTCTCGATCTCTGTATCTATTCTTGGCCAATATGAATGATCGATGCCCTTCATTTTTACAATTCTCGTGTATCGTATGCAGGTTGTTCAGAATTGCTGGTTGTAGTGCGGCTAGTATCACAACCCGTGTTTGAATAACAGATTTAGCAGTTAATGTTGGCTTCCCATGGGGCTTTGTAACCTGCCCATAAAAGGTCTCAGCTTGTTTCCAAGATCTGATCTTGCTCAAATCTGGAGTCTTGCGTGTCTTCTTAGCTATTTGTTCTGCGAACTGGAAATTGCTTAATTTAGCATAAAACAAATTCGTCAAATTCGTCGTTTATTACTTCTTTTTCCTTCTTAATTTCGAGTCTGTACACTGTGTTGGCTGTGGTCGGTATATACGAAAACAATAATCTGCATTGGTATTTGATTTCGTTGACTTAAATATTACTGTATAATTAAAGTATGAAAGATAATCGACATAATTAGCCATGCGATTAATACAGAGAACAGGAAGAGATTTTTCCGAATATAAAATCTGAGTCAGCAGCTTATGATTTACAAAATAAAATGCGTACATGTAGTTTTATACGGTCCAAACGATAGCTAATACTTCCTTATATCTGTGGATAACGTTGTTCAGTGTGGCTGTAGTACATGACTCGCGGATGCTATCGGACGTTCTTGTCCGTTACTTAATCTGTGCGATAGAGCTGTACCTAATCCTATTTTGCTAGTATCTGTTGCCAAAACTAATGGAAGTGAATGATCATAACATTAGAACTTATGGAGAAATCAGAACTTTCTTAATATCATAAGCTGTTTCGCCTGTTTGCATTTGAATGGAATAATGAGAAATATATCGCGTAGTGGACAACTTCTAGTTACAAGATCCGGAATGAATGAATTATAATATTTCGCTTTACCTAAAAATAATTATAATTCTTCCGGGACACGCGGCTGGAGCGCGTTCCGTATTGCTTCACATGTTTATCCGATTTTGCACGCCTGCACCATTTATTTTGTGACCTAGGAATTCTACAGACAGCAAGGCAAATGTATATTTAACCTGATTAAGTCGAAGACTGTGTGACTCATTCGCTCCAGAGTAGCTTCCAAAGTTGACATCAAACTTTCGAAATTATGCAAATACACTAATTTATCGTCATAAAAATACATTTGGAATACTTCGGAGGACCGTTTCTGCGCTACCATCGCGGGAATATTCGCTGCGCCATAGACTGCTCGTTTGGGACGGATTAACTCAGTGAGTCGGTGTATTCAGTGTTAGAACCTGTTTGAATTTTTCATCGATCGACAAGTGTCAGTCGAATGCATCGGTAATGTCTAGACAAAAGAGTTTCGTATTCTTCATCCGACAACAAATGCTCGTGCAAATGCCCTTAGAATTGGATGTTCGTCAATAATCATGCGGGGATTTGTAATTTCCAGTGATATGCAGCTTTCCATTCTTCTTAACAATGACGTGTGTGAACAACGCCCATTCAGAACGTTACATCTTCTCATAAAAACCTGATGCAATTTTAGCTTTAATTTCTTTCGCATACGCATCACGTAATGCTAGTGGCACTTCTCATGCTTAAACAAATACAGGTAATGTTCCTGGTTTTAAATGTACATCGCTGAAGACATCCTAATAAACAATAAGTGATCCATTTGTTCTTTTTGCTTAGTAAGTAGGCAAGATATAGTAATAATCAAAGTATTGATCTTGTTTGAAAGTAGCTCAATGAAGTTGATTTCTTTAGCGAATTGCATAATCACTCGCGTCCAAAGATATCAAAATGACCATCAACATAAAGATCCATTTTCTTCGTAGTTGTCCCCATTGTTATGTTTATAGAAGTTGAACCAATGCACTTAAAGTAATCTGTACAGCTTACAAATCGCCTGTTAGTATTATTAGTTAGTAGTATTTTGCAATGTAGATCCTTATTTAATGACTTGTAACTTTTCCTTACTAATAATACTACAAACAATACCGATCCATTCAATTCCATTTGTATGTCGCAACCATCAATTAAAAATATTGAGTATTTGTTGCAATGAATTGATTGCGTTAATCTCGTGGACTTTACTTAATTGATATATTATATCACAATTCGTTCGGTTACGCTGTTGATTGTGTTGTTCGATGGACTCTTGTGTTTTCTTCGATTGGCATACTTTGGCAATGTGGCCTTTCTATTCGCATACTGCTTCGTGAAATGGACATTGATTGCGCCGATGTCGACTTCCGCATTCTCTGCATGCCGTGAAGTTATTATTAAAGCACTTTCTTTTACGTTCTGTATCCTATGAAATTTGCTATCGCCTTCGATCGCGCGATTGCGATCTCAATCGCCTTCTTGTTTCTTTTTCACTGAATCATAGTCGATGCATCGCCTTCTTGTTTCTTTTTCACTGAATCGTAGTCTAATTTATGCGTTTTTTCCGGTGATACTGAGGATCCCGTAGTTTTTACCTCATCGACTATGTAACATATTCGAGCGATCTCATATGCTTCAGCGAATATGGCTTTTTTGCAATGATTTCGTTGCATCTCTCGCGATTCAAAATCATGTTGTAGAAGTTGTTCGATTAACAGCCTGTCCAAAAAATCACCGTACTCACAATGGGCAGCACCCTGTTTCAAACGTAATGTGAATTAGTAATTGTTTCATCTTTCTGCTGTACTATGCGACGGAACTTAATACTTTCCGTATATTTGTTTTTTGTACAAAATGATTAATAAATGTAGAACGTATTTTGTCGTACATTAGACGGTTGTCGCGGATAGATTAAAAATTTTAGAATATTATTTAGTTCTTCGCTCATGTGTACACATGCGTAATTAACGTATCATTTGTGACTTTACTTAATTGAAGGACTCAATCGAAGCTTAAAATCTTGTATCATTGATCCTTTCGAAGTTCGGTATTCAGTCATCAAGATCGATGTCGGAATCTTTGTTCAAATCAATAATGGTGTTTCGAATTCATTGAGTTACCTGCGGTTAGATTAGCTGCGGATGCTTGCAATGCACTGGTGAGCATGCTCACCATTGCCTGTAAAAGCTCTTATGGAATATCCATTATGATGTGTGACTTTCGTCAGTTCGAGATTTAACTTTAATTCATACTGCACGTGCTTCTTCGTGTGGACGTGAATATTACTTTTTGCTTCAATTCTGACACTTTTGCGTCTCTTTCCTTTTGTGTTATGAACTGTAGGCGGATTGTTAATGAATACTTTATTATTTAATAAATGACAACGGTGACATGTCTCTGCTAATTACGAACGAACACGAATTGACAAACTGAGCACGGATTCTATCGAAAGCTCGCTCGTAATTGGTCGGGATATAAAGTTTGTACATAAGTGCGTTCATACATAATAAAGAACAAATTATTCTTAATCTAATCTTAATCTAATTATATAAATTTTTACAAAACTTTATATTTCAAAATTAGCGTAACACAATTTGCAAATAAAATCCATAAATGTCATAAATCTTATCAAATATCATCAAAGCGCGCGCGTATAAAAATCATTATTATACAATAATATTTAGTGAGCGGTAAATAATTTTTTTGTTAACAGTAAATCTATAATTTAAATGAAAATAAAAGAGAAGGCAACAATGTTGCTTTGTGTAATGCAAGCTGCTTGATGATTAAATCCACCGTGTAAAGTAACATGATGCATTGACGAGAGCTGATCTGACGTGTAAGGGATACTCGTAAAAAAATAGGTTCTACGCCCTGCCACGAGCTCACGTGCACTATTATTGTGGGAAAAGCGGCAATATTTCAAGCTCGATCTACCCTCGTACGATTTTTTGAAAATATAACTATTTGTAAGAAACGAGAACAAAAGGAGCACAAAAACGTTCAATATTTTATATGTCTAGGTAATTTATATATCAAGCACGTGAAACACACAAAAAAATTAATATATACTTAGGTCAATATAGTTATTGCTTTTAATAATTATTTTGTTCTCTAAAGATAACCAATTATTATCCTATTAAAAAAAATGCAGGAGAATGAAAATACTAGTTTCTATAGTTTTTTGAATACAGAATACCTACGATTCTGTTTACTAAATTACTCTATCAAAATACAATTTTAAGAAAAAATTTTGCTCATTTTGGTTTTTTGCGATTAATATTGATCCATAGAAGAATGATAGACTATTGAAAATTTGACATTCGTTGCTTGAAAAAGGCCATTAGAATCAGCAAATCATCTAAAAAATTTTCTTACCTGACAATTCTAATGAAACAAAGATATTACTTGCCTTTTTTGTGGATATTTTAACATCTTGGTCGAGATTTCCTAAATACAATAGAGTTAATAATAATATAACTAAAAAGGCATATAAGATTCAATTACAAAAATCACAAAAAAGAAATAAATCAAGAGATAAATACATTATAATTAAATTTGGAATAATTCTTAATATTACATGTTTCGATTACACTATTCAGCCATATTTAGATATTAAAATAAACAAAGATATAAAACGAAACAAAAATATGTTTTTACTTGCGTTTCGATATTACCGCAAACTTAGTTAAAACAACAATATGATATCGTATTTAATTCACATGTTTCTATTGAATTTTTGCTTTGATAAGTAAAAAATTTTCAATAACAATATTAGAAGTGATGCCCTAGATGCCGAGAACTTGAATTAAAAAAGATTATTTAATATTACATTTCCGAAAAAAAATTTTATTGGACCATCAAAATAACTATATGAGATGCTTAAAAGTGGAATGTCAAAACTTTTTGTAATATTACACATATATTATATTTGTATTTTCAATTATACATAATTATTTTGATAGTCCAACAAAATTATTTTCAGATCTGTATCTAAATAAATTTTTAAATATTTCAGCAAAATCGTTCTTTTTATGATAGATCTACGGCTAATTGTGAAACTCACAAGTGAAAAAATGGGACGTTTTCATGGCGTTTTATCATCCGGCTTATTGCTACGAGGGTGCTTTACCCAATATTTCACCTCCATAAAAATCTCATAAACAATGCGATCAACCCGTATACGACAGGACGTGTGTCCTGCACCCCATCCGTTTCATATTACAGACTCCTAGGATTCATCCATCATACCAGAAAAACCCCCGTCGCATGAAACCGCCGACATGGCAGCTCGTGATTGATAAAACATCAAATTAGTTAATCCAACCTCGACGACATCTTCAGCCGCACTCTTCTACGCAAAAAAAAAACGTATTAGTGGTTGTATGTAACTATAATCTAGTTAGATTTTTGAAAGAAATATTAGGTATGTATTTAAATTTTATAAAAAATTTCTTAATTTAAGAAAAAGTATATAATTTTAAAAATTTTATAATTTTAAAAATTTCAAATTTTATAGGCGTTTAAAGATTTGAAACTTTGAAAAGAATTGTAATTGATTTTATGTACTATATTTATGTATTACATTTTTAAATTATTCATATATTTTTTGACAGATATTACTTATCTATAAAAGTTTGAACTTTTTGATATATGCATAAATTAAATTTTTACAAATTTGAAATTTAGGAGCATTTCTGTAAATTTCTTGAGTTCTCAAACTTTGTTACAAATAAACAGCATATAATAAATGACAAAATAATCAGACAGACATATAAAGATTTTGGTTAAGTTTAATTGGCAAAATAACAACAACAAATGTTTGTTTAGAAAATGCCCTTCATCTATTTGGCTTTTGCGCCAATAGAGTGGCACGAGAATTTTAGTTTTCATTTAATCGGCAAAATGACAAGCTATTATTCAGAAAGTGATCCTCATCTCTTTGGCTTTTCCGGCAATACAATGGCGCACGAGCTTACTGATTCCTCGTTGGACGGCAAATTCTTTTAAATGGGCGATCATGCTTTGTTAATTTGTGTGAAATCATTCGTTTACATCCTATACGCTCAACGGGTCGACACGCCCTTTTGTGTCATTTTTCGAACCTTGGAGATCGGTCTTCCTTAAAAGATCCTTTTGGCACGCACCTGTGAGCCTCGAAGCCAGCTGTCATTCTCACCTTCTTTCTAACTTTATGCAAAATTGTTGTTTCTTATAGCGTTTTTTCGCCAGTTCTCGAAAATCAAAAAATTCCAAAAATTGAATTCCATTCGTTCAAAAATTCAGGTCTATTCTACAATGTGCTTTTTGTTTCCTGTTTCTTGCTTTTTACTATTGTTCTTCGCTTTTTACTTAAATTCCCATTTTCTATAGCCCGAAATTAAAGTTAACGAACTTTGAAAGACGTAAGAAACACGTGGCAAGAAATACAATTATCGATAAAACGATCGTAAAAAGGGAAAAAGCAAGAAATAAAAAGCATAAAGAAATAGCATTGAATAGCATTGAAGCATTGGAAACAAAAAGCACATTGTAGAATAGATCTCAGGAACTTGGAAAAAATATCATAAACATTTCCTATTATTTCCAAGATTCCTGAAAATCGATAAGCTCTAATCTTTCAGGATTTCAGACTTTTAGTGGTACATAATTCACAACTTTATGTTCGAAAAGCTCGTTTTGTTTTCATCTGCGTGAGTCAGTGTTAGTTCGCAAATACAGCAAAAAGAGACAAAAACCAAAGAGGAACTTGGCGCTGTTGGCTTGTTCGATTTCTCGAGGGCATGGCTTTCGCGGGCGGACTTCGAAGTGGCCAGTTATTTATGGCTGGATATATTAGAGGTAGATATAAACGTCGGTTATTGCAAACACTTAACAGTCCGTATATCAATCAGACTTCAGCCCGATGCGCAGCCCCTCAAAAGAGTGAAGAGGGTGACGTTGCGCCACACTTCTTCTTGACATATACCTCGCGAGGAGGAGTGCATCATCGTCGATGCGAGTCTGCGACGCGTTCGATGCACTCGACCAAATAAGTGCGCGCAACGTCGATGAAAATGCACGCAAATATCAACGATATCTTCCCAATGATATTTGTTTACTTATTCATTTTATTTCTCGGTCAATTGGCCCTCTCGAAATAAAATTCACACAAACAAGGATAATTTATATTGGAAGCAATTTTTGAATAAGATATATGTCATGTCCTAATAACTAAATGTGCCAAATGATTAAAAAATCAATAATGTATGTGTAATTATTGAGATATCAATAATAGAAATAAAAGAAAATGATAAATTAAAAAGAAGTTATTATAAATATTTTGTGTCAAAATGATGAAGCATACAGTTTTGATTTTTCATTATAAATTATTGCGCAATAAATTATTTCTTTTAAGTTTTACAGGGATATGTTTTATACAGTTATGTTTTCATTTATCTTTTTATCATCTAGAATAGACATTAGTGTCTACATTTTTAAATTTTTTTAAATATTACATTTTATTTAAACAAATGTATGTATTTTTTTATGTGATTGTGCAAAATTAAAAGAACATTCAAAAATTTATTTTATTAGAAGTTCAGTTAGTTATTGACAAATTATATAATAAATTTAAGTATCTTCTTTTTTTAGAATTATTGAATTTTTCAGATTTATATGATAATGTTTTTTATTATCAACAAAACAATGTGTGAATATTAATTCCTCTTGTAATACTACTAATTAATAATCAATAATAATACAGAACTCATCTTATTAATTCAATTATTAGAACAATCTTATTAATCAAATTAAAACGAAAGAAGATTATTTCTTCATGGATTAGACGGAAATATTAAAGTTGGTTGATTGTGTTTATTGGCAGAATATAATTCTAATACAACGTATATCTTTGATTTTATGTAAATATATTGTATTTCTGAGAAATAAAATTTACAATACATTCTGTATAATCGCTTAAGTATTTCTAACTCGGAATTTATGATTTTTATTCCAGAGTTCGACGAATTATATATATAGTATAGTAAAGTGCAATCGAGAACCGGTGGTGTGTCGATTGAACTATAAATAAATGAGTATAACTGAAAATTCTCTCGTTCAGAATCTACTGTTCAACCACTCGTATCGTAAAATGTTTTTTCGACACGTCGCCGACTCCAATAAAATGGCAGCTGCCCCGAGACTTTTCACGGTGGCATTATAACACCTGTCATCTGTGGAAAACCCAAAAACGGGGCGTGTTCGTTTCCGCGTGTAACACTTGAAATACCTGTCGTCCGTTTTTCAAGTACAAAAGATTCGAGTAATTTCTCGCTTCTATTATGTGTTTGTTTACGTTGCCATCTCGCTATGGCGAATCGAATTGTAAAAACATAAATATCTGAATGTTGAAAAGGAGATGTTATAGATAATGATATTATAGATAAATTATATACATATATATATATATATATATATGTATCAAAATCAAGATATTTGATTTTTAATATTTATGAATATTTACAAGTATTGATATTTATAAATATTAGTTGTAAAAGCTTATAATTTTTTTTATTACTAAGATACATTTGCTTAACACTGGTATATATTTAATGTCTGGCATTTTGATTGAAAAAAAGTTATTTACAGAATGTTTATTTTTGTGACAATGATAAGCACTCAAATTGGACTAAGTATACTTGATGTTTAAAAGGTATAGATTTTTAAAAATATTTACATTTAGCTCTTAAACATCAATACACTTAATCCAATTTAATTGCTTATCATTTTCACAAAAATAAACATACTGCAAACAACTTTTTTTCTTTTTCTTTTCCTCCCTTATTTTTTTCTCTCTTCTAAAATCTTTATATTTTCTAAAATAAAATTCACGCTATGTTTGCAAATCTCATTGAGTCACTCTACATATACAAGAACGCGTTCTGTCCAATGAAAGGAAATGTTTTGAGAGAGGAATGTTCTGAGAGAAAAATATGATATATATAGTCATCTGATATGTTGCATAGCATGAAATTCCGCGATAATGTATTTCATATCCAAACTCTCAGCTCACCCACCTCTCTAATCTGGCTCTAATCTCTAATCCGGTTCAGCGTTCGATTTTCTCGATCTTGGACCACCGGTATGACACCAGGAGAGGATCGAGAAGATCGTTCTCGAGGCATCGGCGCAGCTGCGCCGCATGCTGCAGTCGCATAATTTATAGCATCAACGAAGAGAGGCCAGAGTAGAAAAGGGGGGAGTGGGGAGTATAAGGGTGAGGAGGGAAGAAGATTAACAGTAAGAGAGCGAAAGGAAGACAGGTCGGCCGCATGGACATTAAGATACCAACGAGAAGGGGACAGGGAGAAACGCGGGGACAAGCATTCTTTATGCGCTTTATCGGTCTTATCAAATGGCTGGTAGTGATGTGACTTGAGCAACTCGGTGTCTCTTACTCTCTCGCGGACGTTTACCCTTCCCTTTCCTTTTCGTCCCGTTTCGCGTTGGAGCTGCTTGTTATTTATGAACGTCACTGGCAAGTATGTTTGTGCCCCGAAAAGATTACCTCTTGCTAAACATTATTATTATATAAGTGTCATTTTAATGTTTTAATATAATACAGGAGATTAACGTGTGGTATTAAATAATATATTTAGTATTTCACTTTTTTAATCATTAAAGTAAATGTTCAATGTTATAAATGAAAGTTACAAAATTTTATAAAAGGAAGTTACATTGTAAGTGTGAAATTATATTGATTTATATTGCTTTTACTTTTAATTGATGTTTATTGGGTTATTTATTGTTTCGTCAAAATCTAGACAATTAGACAATTAAATTGAGACATTTTTTTTCTTTAATGATTGTTAGTTTTCTATTGTTGAATATATTTATTGTTTTACTGATTGTATTTATATATTCATTTTGGATGTAACAACAATAGCAAATAAAATTCCCAATGGGAACTTTGTGCGGAATTGTGATTAACCAAGTAATAAAATATTATCATTATAATGTCGATTTAAGATCATTTTTCATCGATATCAATCAACTAAATAATGACATAAAGCAAACATAATATTCCCAATAATTATTATCACAACAACATATCCTTTAAATTATCTATATGTAATAATGATTATTGATTACAATGAAATAAATATGTTAATATTGGTTCTCTTTAATCGGGTTTTTCTTATTCAAATAAGTAATAAATAAAAAAAAAGTATCAAATACTGTTCCACATGTCAATAAATAAAAAATAATTCGTAGTCATTTACCAAAAAAAGTATAGTTTAACTACACATGTTTCGTCCTTTTGATAATTTATTAAACTTTCAGTTATACATATATCTCCATTAATATTCAATGTTCATCATAGATTATACTTGAAACATTTGGTCACAGAATAAGTCAAAGATAAGTATGATTTAAAATGAGTGACAGTTTATGAACACATCGTGAACTTTTTTTTCCAAATACAATGCTTTTGGTCATCATTTTCTTGAAAACGTCAGTCAATGTTGTCAATAGGACAATAAACGACTAAAAGGTAAAATCTGATGTCAAAATGACATATACTTGCTACCTGGCAGATATTTAATCCTATTGAGCAGCTATAAAGTATTTCCCAACACAGAGACACACATAAAATAACAGTTCATTTCATCTTTATTTAACATTGACAGACAATGAGGATTTAATGTTTCAGTTATATTTTTTGCTGAAAAGAATCCATAAATACTCATACCTACATAGACATTTTTATTTTAATTAGGATACTGTTTTTTCCTTTCCGCAGGGTTGTAACCATCTTCTATGAATTTGATCCGGATATTTGAAAGGCCTTGAAAAGCTCGACTCAGACAATAGAAACTGCAAAATAGAATGAGAAAGTGTAAGAAAAGTGTAAAAATTAGCCCCGTAGTCCATCATTCCTTTATACGTTTCTCTCCGGAGGACGTTCAATGACACCAAAAGGTGGCGAAAAAGTAAACCGACCATCACGTTGACAATTTTTTCGATAGAGCAATGCGATACGCGCGACATGTGTGTTATTTACTGCACGTAAATGAAGATATATCGTAAGGAAATCCTTTTTAACGATCGGCCTTCCCCCCTCCCTTCCTCCCTCTCCCTCTCTCTCTCTTTCTCGCAAAGATAGATCCAATCTAGAAAAGCAATACTAAATGAATGATTATAGAAGTTTGTTATTGGAAATAATGAAATAAATTTACTCTTTAGAATAGTAGTAATGGAATGGATTGTTGAAAATAAGATGGCGAACTTCATAGAAAAAAGATTTTGCTAATTATTCGAATTTTTTTTTCTATCCCTTCCTATTATTATCTCATTTTTTACATTCTTTTTTTATAAAACGTCACGTAATTAAGAGAAAAATGACTATATAGAAAATTACACGTCAATGGAAAATAGTCTTCAAAATATTAAATTTAAAGTATTTTTATATATTTTTTGTTAGACAAGAAAAAATATCTATTTTTATCTGTGGCAGACCTGTTGTGTGAACAAAATAAGTCGAACAAAAAATTTTTTACTTGCATCATATTAAAATGGTGTTTTGCTAGAAGAAAAATTGGATAATGTTCACCCATTGTCTCCATTAATGAAACTTCAAAATTCGTTTCTAAAAAAAAAAAAAAAAATAAAAGAAATTAAGAGTTTTAAGAATGTAGTTCGATCAATTTTATAGCTTAATATCTCTTAAAGTTTAAACTATTCAGTGTCTGGACAAACGGCAAAATACGATTCGATTTTTTTTCGATGTCCAACTTACTGGCAAAAATTCAGAGCAATCGAAGAAAAACATCTCGCGTCGTTCCACGCATTGTTAAGTGCGCACAATTCCCCCACTTTTTCTTATATACTTTGCGACTTAAATGCATGTAACAAACTGAGCCATAGGTAAATGACATTAATTAATATCGAAATATTAACATTATCGTAATATACAAAAGAAAATTGCTGATATTCAATTGAATTCTTGTAAGAAGAATCACACAGATACAATCCTAAACTAGTCGAAGAAAATAAATATTAATATCATAAATCTCTTTTACTGTATGTAAAATTAATAACATCTTTCAGATAACATTATATGATGCAATATTCAATTAATTTGACTTTAATTTATAACAATATATCCGTTTATACAATATCTGATCGACAAAAAGGAACGAGATAACGCTCGAAGAAGGAACTAGAGAGGAACAGAAGTGTTTTAGTCAGGCAAAGATAAGAGGCGAGTATCGCGCGACCGGAATATAGATGGCCGACGATGATAAGAACATGAATAATACAATGTTTCATTTGTTGCACCTGAGGGACATGAACACGCGAAAGAGCACATCGACAGATCTTTGAGGCGATTGCATAAACCGTCTCACCTCGTTACTACGAAGCTACAAATGATTTTAGCACGATTTTACTTAAATAACGAACAAGAAATTGGGAATGTCGCGTATATATATACATATATATATATATTTGCGATTAACGTATTTATCCAACGGTAATAAACAGAGAGATAAGTAAATCGAGCTTTTTCGAGCATTTGAGAAATCGGAGGAACTTTGATCAGCCTATAAAAAGAGAACGTTGTGATGAAAACACGATGTAAATTAAAATCTACAGAAAATATTGGTATATTTTTCATATTTTTTATCGTTGCAGTCCATGTACGTTCGCGACAATTCGGTCCTCGCGTTTTGGTACATCCGATCTCTCAATTTGTTAGATTTTTAATTCTTCAGTACTTACAAACACACACACACACACACACACACACACACACACACACACACACACACACACACACACACGACACACCACCACGACACCACGCACACACGCACACACACACACACACACGCGCGCGCGCGCGACACACACACACACACACACACACACACACACA
>NW_012130099.1:688128-702816 GCF_000143395.1 Atta cephalotes | reverse complement strand
ACACACACACGCACACACACACACACACACACACACACACACACGCAAGCACGCATGTACGCATATACACAAATTTGTATTAGATCTCAGTATCACCTAAGATCCTGCGCTCAGCATCTTCCCCGCAGTTCACCCGGCGATGAAAAATGTTAAGAGACACATACAACGTCATTGTATCGCCAGTAACGTGAAACTTCACAGGTTCCCTTTCTCTCCCTACCTCTCTTCTTTTCTTTCTTTCTCTTTCTCCTTCCTCTTTCTCTCTTTTTCCTTCTCTCTCCGAACACAAAACTCTCGCATAACGCATGGCACGAGTGTGATAAACATGTCAGCGTGACTGGACCCCCTGCAGAGAACCCGCCGTCCGAGACCTGAAAGAGTTTGATATCCCCGTTACGCTTTAACATTAACACCAACTCGCACAAGAATCATGTTTTTTTTCGAGAGCTTTTTGAATTTCGAGCCAACTCGCTTGCTCGAAAACAAATTGTGGAAGCTATATCTCTTTCAGTAAAGATAAAACAAAATGACTTTTTAATATTAAATATTTCGATACGAAGAAAATAGCAAAAAGTTGATCGCTAGACGCTATCAAAGTAAGTATTAATCATCAATGTTTTCACGAAGTTTATGAAAATACGATATCTGAAAATACGATATCAGAATCTATTAATTTTTACAAGAAATGCAAAAATTGTTCTCTCTTTCTCTTCTTTTCTGTAATATTATGAAGAAGGCTAGAATCGTTTTGTTAGCTAAAATTCTGTATTTAATGATGCGCTTAAATGCAATCAACTCTCCTAAAGCGTTTAGATTCCCATCAGAGTTCTTCCATTTTTATTATGTCATTCTTGTCTAATATTCGATAAACAACAAGCATGAAGTGATACCTGGATGACACTCAGGTGGGAATCTGAACTCAGCACCTTAACACTATTAGTAGCGTTCAGCAGAGAAAACTAATCAGTTAGCGCTTAGTAATTCTTTAATATGATTGATTCCTATACTTAGATTTAGCAAAGAACTAAATACAGAGAATCATATTAAAGAATCACTAAACGTAACTGATTAATTTTCTCTGAACGCAACCATGATATGAATTCGTACCGTATTGTATCGAAACCATGTTAAGGAAAACTTAAAAGTGATGCAGATCAAGGGAATAAATTGTTAGGCTTATTATAGATCACCCGATGCATATTTCACGCGCACATTTATTCAGTTACAAATCAATTGTGTTAACATTTCACCTTACAATTAATAACACCGCTGTATATGTATCAGGCAAGCGTCAAGTTACCTTGAGCGGTTGATTTACATATCTTCATTATCTAGCAATTGAGTAGCGCGTATATCTAGAATACTATAGTTACATTACTGTGATAACTGATTGAGTCTTAACAATTGGTAAATTATTTCTTGTTATTAAATATAAATAAATAAAAATATTAGTATGTAATGTTTATACTTCAAAAGTAAGTCATTCACCCTCAGGATGAATCGCACAAACTATTTGTTTATCTTTTATCTTTATCTTTTATCGGTCTATTTTTTATCTTATTAATTTATTCGATTTATCTATGGGATTTAAGCTTAATCGTTTTTATATATCCAGATTCTCGCATCGATATTGCCACTTTGATACCATGAAGAAGGAGGGAGAAAGGAACTTTTTTTTTCTCTGATTGTCTCTGATTGCCATCAAACCTGAGTATGCCAAGTGCACAAATCACGACGTAATGCGCCGACCTCTTCGAGGCCCCATCGTATTTTTCGTCGACGTAATGCCCGATGACAGCCGTAGCAGTTAAACGTGCATCATCGTCGTATATCGACGCGGATGCCTCGTTGCCTCTGTATCTAACTTCACCGCTGGGCGATAAGGCTTCTTATTAAATATCCCATAAAGAGCAGCCGTGCATTTTCCCATCCTTTCTCAGCCGATAAGTCTCTTCTTCTTTCGTCTCTACTTCGCTTCTTTTCCCCAACACTTTCTTTCTCTCTCCCTCTCTCTTTCTCTCTGATCTTCTGCGAGAGGAGGAATACAACGATCATCCGTGATCGACATAGAGAGCTCATAAACGCGCGGCACGGAATGTTGGTCATCGTGCCGCCCCAAGCACAGAATCGGAATCGGTGGCAGTACAGCAAATCAAACATTTTATTTAGCATAACCGCCAGTTGGACCGACAGCTCTTCATATGGGTTATCTCCTTGCAGTGCGTCGTCGCTCCAAATGCAGTCTTCAAATGCCGCATCGGGCTCCATAACAGTCCCAATAGCGCAGTGATACTCAAACCGCTGAATATTTGAACATGACAACACGTAGCACGCGTAATCACATAATTTAAAAAATTTATAATCACGTTTCCTTATATTTGTAATTTAAAAAATTTGTTAATTAAATTTTAAAAAATTCTAATTTTATTAATTCTTATTTTATAAATTTAATTTTAAAATTTTATTATAAAATCTTGTAATTAAAATATTTTTATTTTTATTAAATCTGAAATTTTTTAGAATCAATAATCTTTAAATCTTAAGTTTAAATTATAAATACTTATATCTCGCCTCACAATTTCCTCCTTTTAAACAAAAATTTTTTAATTAACAAAATTAATTCCTACACGAAATACTTGAAGACAGATTTAATGTTTTCTTAATAATGTCAAATGCTTGACATTACTTTTTTCTTAAAAAACATTAACTAAATGTTTTCACTCTGCAACTGTGATCTGATTAAAAGCCTCAAGATTTGTATAGATCACGAGGTATATTACAAATATACCGGTGAGATTCATTGAATTAAATTAGCTGAGCATAAAATAGCAAATTTACTGATTTCCATGCCACTATTATCTGCTTCACCGTTCGTCGGATCATGCGTGAAACACGGGATAGTTTGAGAAGCGCTGAATGAGTCTGCCACATTTTGTTGTTGCCGCGATTATACGCTGCGGGTGCGGCGCGGTGTCGTTTGTAGCTGGCAACTCCGATCCAAGTATGCGAACGACATATCGCTGGCGACATATTACACGGAGTGTTATGCTGCGAATATTTTGTGCAGAATTTTTCAGGGGGTCCATTCGAATGCCGATGAGGTTCTCGATTGCGCCGAAACGCTTTCTCGAATTTTCAAGACTGAAAGACACTAGTTAGTGATTCTGACCGTCAATCCGTGATTCCTTTTATCTTCAAATCGAAAAGACAAATAATATGGACAGATCGAAATTGAAAGAGAGATAGCTTATTTAGCAACAAATATAATATAAAGTATTTTTAATTTATTACATTTTTTTGAAAAGGCGGTAATAAAATTCAAAGAAGAATTAAAAATTGCTATAAAAATAAATATTATTTTTTAATAAAACTGTCAATTAATTTTTTTCAGAACATTTATGTTTCAAGTAGCAAGATGCCTTTTAATAGCGTCTTATTGATGTTATTAAAACATTATTATTAGATGTTTTTAACGTCATATTATTTTAGGATCAATTTATAGTGCTTTATATTTATGATTGTATTATTATAAAATCCGATATCACACACAAATCCGAGAAAAAGAAAAAATTATGAAAATTCAAAATTCAATCGTCCGGAAATCCTTCAAAGCGATCCCATCTTTGATCCCCATCGCAACAATTCTTGCTATTAAAAAAGCTATCGCGTGCAATCATTGCGATTCGTTCGTGCCGCGAATTTACTCTTGTGCAGGATATACATCCACGCGTTTCCGCTGCAACCGCGGTGAGGATTTATCGTCTACAACCGCCTCGTTGCAACTGCACCGTGAAATCCACAAGCAAAGTGTGTATCGGTTCTTTTTTTGCCATCATGTAGGAAAGAAGGAACGAAAAACTAATGTTGGAAAGAAGTATTTTTACGATTCTCGATATATGCTTCATCTTTGATTCTGGACTTGCTCGTCAAAATTTAAGAACACAAAAAGAAACATAGAAGTTGATCGGATATGAGGATAAAAAATCGGGGAATATAAAATCATTTGATGTATTGGGTTGAGAGAAAAGTTGGATATTTATGATTATAAAATAATTATGGTAACGATAAATAATTATGGTTAAAAGTTCCATTTTATAGTATAATTATTACTAAATAATTTATAGTCTGACTATAATTTATAGTCATTTTTGCATATAATTATATATACATTTTTTATATAAAACTGCATTTTGTACGTAAAACTACAAATATAATAATAATTATTATTATATTAGCAATAATATTCATAAAAATAGAGCTGCAATTATTATTACAATATAATATTATTACGATATTTATAGTAATTTTCGAGGTCAACTATATTATACAGAGTAAGTTATTTTAATCTCACCAGACAAATAGCAGGCAAAACTCGAAAAATGTGGAAGATACGGAAAAATGTTTCAGACAAAAGTTTAGTGAGAATGATTTAGAAAAGGATATAAGATGTATACTTTGGTTTGGGTGGCGTTGCCGAGGGCAAGATCACTTTGAATTCTTTAAATGGAATTCCCCTTTTTTCATTACGTATTCTAGTAGCTTATTTTAAGAGCTTTTCAAAATACTACAATAAATTATTTTTTCATTAAGTATTACACTTTTCGGGCTTGAAAGTCAGCATTAGCATTACTCAATTTGTTCGACCGACGACTGAAATTCTTTAAATGTTGTTCAAAATTAAAAATCTGGATAACATTATCGAGATCAAAACCATTGGAGATTTTACTTGTTATTTTCATTTTTATACTGAAAATTAATTTTTACTTAAAAATAAAAATAAAATGTACAACTTTCATTAAGTAATTAACACATCACACAAAATTGTATCTCGTTACACGCGAACGAATCGGAGCGAATACTCCGTCGTCTGATTATGAATCTCAGGGACTTACAGATCTAGCCGGACTTAAGCCGGTCGGGTCAGTGAACATTCACACGCGAAGAGCACCGCGACGACGCTGGAAACAACAGCAACGAGCAACGGAATCAGGGAGCCTTGGCTGCCTGGTGAGCTAGCGGTTCGTTCAGATCTAGATCCCAGATTTAACTGCAGATATTAATTAGGCGAGCACTGCTCGCGCGTTCGTGAATTCTAACGGCCTGTGTAACGGCCAAACGTACAAATTTCGTCTTCAAACTGAAAGGCGAATTCGCGTGTGAACCACAAACTATCTCTCATGGATTAAATGGGTTTCTCAATCTCTCTCTTTCTCTCTTTCTTTTTTCCTCTCTCTTTCTCTCTGTCTTCATCTGTCTATCTGTCTATCTATCTATCTATCTATCTATGGGTCTCTCTCCACCTCCTTTCTTAATGATTCTCATAAAATAAGCTCTCAGGTATTCAAAGAGGTATTCTTTCACATGTCTTAAATATTCGGTATTCATTGTACAAGGATTTATGTTAGTCTTTAATCACCAAGACATTCTCTATAAATTTATAAGAATTTGCACGCTAAACCTCTCATTGCACGCTTCAGTCCTCATCAAGATCGGAAGCGCTTCTGGTGCGCGTTCTTCAAAGGGATTTCCGGTGCGCGTCATCGAAGCAGACACACCGTCCGTCGCATCATATTATTGCTCGTGAAGGGAAGGGGAAGCCGAGGTGGGATGACTTTAAAGGGAGGAAGGTAATTTTCAGAGGTAATTTCCGAGCATGAACGCGAGAATGGGAAGCAGCTCGGGTGCGTCTACCGTGTTCCTGTCATCGACGGATCGCGCTTCGCTATCTGATGGTGATTATGCGAGGCGGCGTACAGCTGTGTATGCGCGCACAATGTATAATAATAAAAAGGCCGACGCATCTTAACGCACTGCCAACAAATATGCATTAGTTGCATTCGCGTGCACGTCTCGCGAACGCGCTATGTGAACAGTATAATGTTATACTGGGTGACTCGGAAAAGCTTGGTGTCTATATAAGCGGGTGACGTGTCACTTTGGAATGAATTGAGAATTCCGGATTTTTCTTTCTTTATTTGATGAGATGCATTTTAAGTTGCATTTTAAATTATTATTATATTAATTAAGTTATTATTGTATTAATTAAAAATTACTTTAAAAAGAAAAATAAATTCTCTCTCTTCCTTCGATCTGATCTTTAATCCTATTCTTAATCTTTAATCTGCTTCTCTTTTTTTCTTCTTTTACTTCCTTTTCGGATGAAAAAATTTAATTAGCTATCATCAACGCATGCCATTTTTAATTCAAGACGAAAGTTAAAGAAGTCGCGTTACATTTTATGAAGTTGATATTTCACTTAGAAACAAATCTAACAGATGTCTTGCTGTTAGGAGATATTTTATTTAAGTAGTATAATTTAAAGGATTTTGTTTCAAATGGATCTCTAATTATGCTCCTAGAAATTATGATTTTAAAATTATTTTTTTAAGTTATTGAAACCATCGTTTAAAATTCATTCTCTTATTAATTCACATCGATTTGACGCACACAACATTTCAAATTAGCGAGTTACTATACAGTGTATATTCGAGTCTATATTATTTGATTTTTCTCCCAACACAATCTTCCGTTGAATTTTTATCTGACATTGAGAGAAATGTCAACCTAAAAAAATGTAGCACATGATATTAATGATATTTCTTCTTTAAATTTCTTGAATTATAATACCTCGCTGATAAAAGCTGATTACTGATTAAATTCTTTTGCCCCCAAAGAAAAGAAATAAAAGAAGAAAAAAGAGAAGCAGAGAAGTTAGATTCATATTTATTAAAAAATACACCTATTCATTTTCATTTTGTTTTTCAAGTCACCCTATATTTATCTTTCATAGGAAGTCGGCAAAAACTTGTGGTAGAAATCAACCACGCGATAACCTGGCGTCTCTGATTGGTAATTAAACGCATGACAGCCGACCGCGTTTTCATCGCTTGCTTTTTCATGATTTTTCTATTCCCTCTCTTTATCTTCTAGCCGAATCTTCTTTTCGAATTAAAACCTTCGTTGTAATTATTCCCGACAATTTAATTTGAGATTTAATTGCAATGTATTTAAATCTTTTATCGTGATACCATCACGCAATACGCATTTCAACCCTTTTGTCAATTCTTTTATTAATCTCGCTTATAATATCGGATGCAACGTATACATTTTTAATTTACATTACTTAATTTAATGTTTCATAATGAATAACTTAACTGTCTTGTAAAATTTATCATTTTTTTCTAATAAATTAGAATTCATTTCTTGTAAACTGCAAATCATTAAACGATTCCTAAAATGCCCGTAAATGCTCAATATTATTGTATAATTATTTAATATGATATTATTGATGCTTCTTTGTGTTGGAAACAATCCATTCACATTCATTGTTAATAGTTTGTGTTGAATTGTTTAACATATTCGAATGTTAAATTAACATAATGTAATTATGCAATGTTTAAGAATTTTGTGTTAAATTGATATTTAACGTTTCTTAGTCTCAACATGACACAATTTATGAATAAGTGAACAAGTAATATAAAAATAATGTGTTCTAAAACGTAAAATAAATGAATAAAATATGAATTAATTTAACATTTCATAAAATAATTTTAATGACAAAAATATTTTTTTTACAAATTGTGTCAATATTACCTTTTTTGTATTTATTCTTTTACGTAATATTTGAGTAATCTCCTAACATACTCATCTTGCATTAAATTAACCCAAAAATTTGAATGGATCATTTAAGATATGCAATTTATGCTAAATTCGATACATTTCTTCCAACAATGTACAGCCATTCCAAATTTGTTTGCTACAAGTTTTATAATCTGTAAGTCTACTAATAAGTTTTCCGCTTTCTGTGTACGCTTAACAACGTTACTATACGGCTACTTGTAAAGAAAGGGTTAACCGACAATAAATGAAACGGCAACGCGTAATTGCGAGCCACGGGACCAACAAATTTATTCCGCTTCTCGGGAATCCGACACGCGTTGCTTATTATCGTTTACAAAAATGCCGCACGCTTCTCGCTTGGATGTCGGCATTTCCTTAATTGTTCTCTTTATCCAAAAGCGAGCAGCCGCGTGTTCATCGATGCCCAAAAAACGGCTGGAGCGTGCAGGCCATTCATGATGGAACGAAGACCAGGTTAAAATTTGCATTTCCCGATCGTTTCCTATTTCCATTTGTTACCATAGTTGGAAGTTTAAGCACACGATATTAATTTTTATGATATAAAGTGTACAAATATTTCTATTTATCTGATATGAAAACTACCCATAATTTAATACAATACTTACCTACAAGGAAATCTCACAAAGTATTAAATTTTGATTTTAATAAAATTTTATATGCATATATATATACATATATATCAATTGTGGCTAATAAATAATTTTAAGGGTGAAGTGATATCTTGTACGTAAAAACAATTTTCAACTTTTTTCGATCGTTATATCTCAAAATTTATACATCCCTCAAAACTATTTAATAGTCGTCCTTAAAAAAAAGAACTGATTAACATTCCAATAAGCTGTTCAACAATAATTGATGATATTTTATCAGTTACTGATACAGTATCAATTATTAATAGAGTTAATCAGTTTATTGGAACTAAATATAAATTTTTTTTCTAAGGGCGTGACTTAGAACATTCTTTAAATTTATCAATTTGCATAATTATTTCATACGAATTTAAAATTTTATTAAAAATAAAGTATGACACTTTGTTAGATTCTCTTAGAAAAGAAATGAAAAAGAGAAGAATTTAAGAGTTTAGAAATATTAATGAACAAAAACATAAAGAGGTATCTCAAGATTTGAAGTTATTTTAGATTTGCTGGTTTTGAATGATTTCTGAACTTCATCACTTAGATATATACATATATACATATATATGTATATTAGGGAGAACACATGCACTGTTTTCCATTTATTATAAAATACGCGCGGATTCGCACGAAAGGTGCGCGTACATTAGCAGCTATCACGACGCCGTCCGGTGCGCAATACTTATAAGCGTTACAAGCGATAACAATTACGCCGTATCACTAATTTTATGTGCAAGCCATCCTTCATGACCGCGGCGGACAATAAATACGAACTGCCAGGAGTTACCGATCTAGTTCGCGGCTTCCTATTAAACAGCGGTGCGAACCGTATCCCTCGCCCATTGCACGTTTGCATTTTATACGAGCTTGTACTTGTAATACGCATTTATATAATGCAGACGGGATGCACGGCTAAGGAAGGTGTACATCAGCAACGGGATTCTTTTCCCTTGAGGGGAATTCAGAAGAGACATTTCTATAAAACATACGCTTCGGCGTTATCTGGATTGGTATCTGTATACCGAGGATATCCTGTTGGTTCATCTGACCGTACGAAGATGGTTGTTCGCTGTTATAATATTCTATTCTGTACATATATCAGCTTTCAGCGACTCTTTACGCAAAGTCTGTCAATCGCGCGATCGATTGAACGAGCGACACTTTCGATTCTTGAAATGAGGGAATGTTGTCCCAGGATCGAAACATAAGAGAAACCTTAAATTTCCTTGCAATTGTTGTAAGATTCTTTAATGTAATTGATTCTTATCTTTCCTTGGTAGAAATGTTTGCAGTTTTCCTTTTAGACTAATTTTAGACATTACTTATTATCTATACCGTATTCTCATTAGTTGTCAATACTGAGTAGAAAATGGACAAGAACTTGATAGAGTTTTATTCTGTCCATTTCATGAGCAGTTGGCTTGTCTATTAATCAATTTAATATCTATTATTCGTTGTGTTTCTATTCAGTAAATGGATTCAGATTTTATATTTTTTATTATATAACTTTTGTATGCAGTAACTGCAGTGTTACATCCTAATTAGGATCCTAAGTAGTTTTCCTTTTCAGTTACTAGACAGAAATTGGTATAACTATTTAGTAACTGCTGAAAAAATGCATGAAATTTTTACCAGGAAGTTCCTTGCTAGATCTATATATGGAATGTATAACCAATCATATTAAAATCAATTTATTCTCTTCATGTCTTTGATGAAAACAATGCAATTCGTCTATATTACTCTCAGTTGGGAAGTTAAACTAGTTACTTGTAATTAAGTTACAGTTACAGTTATCTTTTTTCAATAACTTAGTTCCTTTTTTCCATGTGTAACAATAACTTAACTTAGTTACATTTCGTCCAACTAGTAACTAATTTGACAGTTACTTCTACAATTACTTTACATTTTAAACTTACTTGTCAATTTAATGTGATTCGTTAAAAATCTGAATATTGATTAAGGATCCGCACAAATGCTTCAAAGTATTTTTTGATTGGTCAATAAATTGTAAACGTAAATTATTTTTTTCTTTGATAGCCTTAATGATATCGATGTCACTCATATTGTTCTGTCATGATAACAAAAAAATAACTGAAAAGTAACTGAAAAGTTATTTTTTTAATAACTGTAACAAGTTAATCTTTAGTCTCTTGATGGACAACTTGGAACTGTAACTAGTTAATTTAAAAGAAAAAAACTGTAATTGTAACTAATTATTTTTACAAAGTAACTTTCCAACTCTGATTATTTTATATGTATAAAACCCAACTCCACAACATATGATTGACTCTTAATCAAGATTCAATTTATTCCTCATCTCTTTCCAATTCTAAAATAAGTTAAACTTCGGTTAAGGATCAACTGTGAGTTATAAAACTGGACCTAAATTTATGAATGTGTGTGCGGCTTTCGCATAGAGCATGTATCCTTCACAGATCGCGACTCGCAGACGCGTATTCTCTCGCTTGCATGCCAAGCGTAAAGTATATACGGCAAATATCATCTGCGGATTCCGCTTCCTTCTACATTAAATCTCGAGCGAATCGCGAAACCCGTGGGGAAATTGCCGTAGGACACGCACGCGGTCGTCTATCCCTCAACGTGTCGGCGCATCGAGGCGACTCGGATATCACGAAGTCGCACGAGAGGGGCATGTTGTACAAGATTATGTGAGACTCGGGAGCTTGTGAATCTCTTCATCTCTTCGTCTCCCATGCCACCTGTGATCGCGATTAGCTGTCTATAGTCTGTTATGATTACGCTACCTGCATTGCGCGCCTTTAAAAAATACATGTTGTATACCTATTTGTTTCCTTTCCCGTAGACATCAAGATCCCATCTCAAAGACGCGAAAATCGAGATAAGGAATATAGATATATTATCTATTACATTATACATATGTACATATATTTGTTATAATTTAACGGAGTATGCGATATGCATAGACTCATTATCTACACTCTAGAGAAAAAGACATAACAATGACAATTGTATAAGTTTTATGTATAGAAAATTAATATACACAATTGAACAAACATTTTATAATTATTGCAATTATAAAATAGTTTTAAATATGTACATTAAGGGGATACTGGAGCGATGGCAAATAATTACCATTTAAATGTGAAACTATAAAACCGAAAGTTAAATATATTATACTGATGAAATATATTTGAAATGAATTATGGCTCCTAAGCATAGACATAATATCTTGAACTGACGCCGTTTTTTTTTTGGAATTGCTTCCACGTTACGTAACTGTGTGTGATTTCTGTCGTTTGCTACAAAGATCGAGAACTCGCGGAATTAGGCGCAAACGCGTCACGAACATGCGCCTAAGGTATACGTTCTGAGCTACACGGCGCTCATAATCTCACATATTTATACTGACCGCCGCGAATAAAACTGTTATATTATGCATTGGAATTTTCGCGCACGCACGCACGCACACACGGTGGGGATTGCACCGCCTTTTTTGCCATTCCCCGCATAAGCCAGACGTCGATATAATACGGCGATCTTTCCTCTTTCTTTTCTCTTTCTTTTTTATCCTACCGTCCTTACGCATGCCTCACGATGTAGTGGTCGTCCTCGACTCGAATGCGCGTGCAATTAAGCAAAGAAAAATGTAACAGGCTGCCTAAGCGAATATACGCTGCACTCAGAGTAGCTTCGAGTATCTCAATATGGTGGTTTTAAGTAGGGAGATAAGTCCCTCGTACATTAAGATCGATAAAACAGTGTATTTTCTTAATTCCCGTTTCTTAATACAGTCACTCTTACATTTTGTAAGCCAGACAACACATTTCATATGATAAATTCATTAATAGCGGAAAATCGCACATTTGCAAAATGTAACATTATATCTCAGACATTTTGGATAGATTATTAAGTGTACAACTTTGCTTCCGCCGTTTTCCTATAGATGATTTTAGCGGTAAGTGGTGATCGAAATAAATAGATCATAGACATCATACAATAAACTTGGGCATCTGTCAACATAACCCCATAGAAACATTAGTCGATTTGTGTCTGCATCATAAAGTTATTCTCGATTGAAAATGTCAGTTTACGAGCCAAATTCTCGTCATTTGTGGGAGATTTTAATTTTTTGCTTCAATATGCGAAATCTGCGGCTGAGGCTCATCGAATGTTCTCAAATACTTATGGTGAGGCCGCTATTAGTGAAAGAACGTATCGTGAGTGGTTTCAACGCTTCAAGAACGGTGATTTTGACGTCCAAGATCATGCTCTGTATTTGGTGGGACCAGCTCGGCGTAGTGTATTATGAACTGTTAAAACCGACTGAAACAATCACAAGCGATCGGTATCAAACGCAATTGATGCGTTTGAGCCGAGCATTGAAAGAACAAACGGTCGCAATACAACGAGAGACACGATAAAGTGATTTTGCAGCATGACAATGCCCGACCCCATGTTGCGAAAGTGGTCAAGATACTTGGAAACGTTGAAATGGGAAGTCCTACCCCACCCGCCTTATTCTCCAGACGTTGCTCCCTCTGACTATCACTTGTTTCGATCAATGGCACACGGCCTGGTTGACCAGCACTTCCGGTCTTATGAAGAAGTAAAAAATTGGATCGATTCGTGGATAGCCTCAAAAGATGACCAGTTTTTTCGACGCGGGATTCGTACGCTACCCGAAAGATGGGAGAAAGTGGCCAGCGATGGACAATACTTTGAATCATAAATGTATAACCAGTTTTTTACAATAAAGCCTCGAATTTCGGAAAAAAACGGCGGAAGCAAAGTTGTACACCTAATATATACAAAATTCGTAAGCTATTGATAAGAAAAATGTTAATGATCGATTTGTTTCAATTTTAACGTAAAAAATATGATGCAACAAATATGGCACGGTCTGTATTTCTTATTTCCTAGGTTTCTTTTCGATAAATGGTATCATTTAAAAAAAATAATAGATATTTAGATTGGACTAAAAATCCAATCATATTTAATTGGACATAATATTCAAGATATTCGGAATGTCTGATGAAAAATATTCATTTATTATTTTTTGAATGAATAATTCTATCATATCATTTCTAAAAAATATTAGATCTCTAAATTAATTTTTGTAAAATTAAACGAAAATTATATTCTCAAAAAGATATATGTCATTTACTTTTATTATGGAGCCTCATTTTGAAGACTCGAAGCAGCCTTTACCGAATCATTTTATTAAAATAAAATAAGTCATTAGAATATGAATGAAGCATCTTACAATACTGCGTTTTTTATTCTATTCTGTGTAATTTTATTAGATACGAGTAGTTGAACTCCGCCGCATCCATTTCTTGATGGTGTAGCATCCTGCTTGCAAATAAGTGACTTTAGTAAGTCGGATATTTTCGGATCGGATAAAATATCTTCTTTTTTTTGTTCAAATGTAATGTCCAATCAAGTTGCAAGTATATCTGAAAAAAATTGATATATGATGGCTCTTTTCCGTTCATTACATTACATTTCATCAGTTAAAGATGCTTAATCAGATAATCCAATCGAAATTGAATCAGAGAAACCTGAAACGCCTATTTCTGATTAAAACCATTGGACATTTTTTTCAGCACAAAATTCATCGTAATAAATTTATAACGAACGCGTTATATTTTTTTATCATTTTAGGTTTATACTTAGCTGAAGCACCAATGTGGATCATAAAATTTATTAGTAATATAAAACTTAATCAGTTGATAATTGCTGACATAAATATCTCTGCCTTTACTTGTGTTTGCTTCATAAAATATGACATACATTCTTAGCAACACACATAAGTTGTCCTAGTAAAAAAGAGAATAGTGATAGAAAATCAGCCATCACACAGATATTCAAGCCAGCCAGAATTCACTGTATTACGTTCATCGATATATAATAAAAAGAAGCAAGCAGGTCATGTGCGAGTATGCGTAGTATTACCTCGGAGTTAATTGCCATTTTATAATACGCGATATCTGCATTAAACGTGACAGGACTTCGCAACAAACTGCGCTAGCGAATAAATTTCCCGCGAGAATTCCAATTTTCTAAGATCCGAATTTCCAAAAACACGAAACTCTCTAAACGTCTGAAACTTGAATTCTAAATTACAGAGCTTACAGAAATTTAAGGAACAACAAAATTCTGAACTTTCGATTGAAGATTCAATCATCTATAATTTCGGTCGAATTTCTTCAAGTTTTGTCTCGCATTTAAAATATTAAAATATGAAAAGATTACATAAACTTTAACACCGTATATTCAGAATTTTATTTTTTTTCTATTTTTACTACTTGATTCTTCAAGTCCAGTCAAATAAATCTCAGATAAAATATGTAATTTCTTACATTCATTTAGTTATTAGCGATACTTAGAATATTTTATATGTATATATATATATTGGGTTGTCCGAAAA
>NW_012130099.1:686186-688108 GCF_000143395.1 Atta cephalotes | reverse complement strand
TATATATATATATATATATATATATATATATATATATATATATATATATATATCTATTTTAATGTAGATAATCTCGGTTTAACTTATTATTTAGCTTTCTTAAATTTTAAAAATTACAAAAAGACAAAGAATAAATTAAGAGATTAGTAAATCGAGAAGTTATATAATCTACATTAGCAGAAATTGACAGAAGTAACTTAGCTTAATATTAATCCAAGAAGAGTTATTTAGTTTTTTATTGCGAAAAACTTTAAAAAATTACTTTAAAAAATTACTTTAAAAAATTACTTTACGAGACTTTTACATCTCAATTAAACATCATTATTATTAGTTACATATTATATATTATTGACTGTTCTATAATTTGTTAGTATTTGGAATTATAATATGTACGGATTTATTCAATATTTTTCAAAAATACGTAAGGAGAAGTTTAAGAAAATAGATATGGATTCCGGATCAATAAAAAAAATTGAGTTTTATTCTTGCTGTTGAGATATAAAATTCACCGCAAGTGATTCCCAGGTTAAATAAATAGAACAGTGTAGATTCGCATCAGGAAGGTGACTCTACGAGTAAGTATAATAATTAAATCTCATTCTTCCAATGAATGAAGGAAAAGTCGGTGCACGCGGTGACTCGATAGAACGAATAGCGGGCACTCAAAGAGAAATTGCCCGTATTAAGTACCCCATAAAGGTTTCTATTAAAGAGGCTACGTGGACGGCTCGTTGACCAGCTCGGACCATGTACCACGTAGCGCATCGTGGGGCACCTGCCGCGCCGTGACGCACTGTGACTAAGAAACGATATTATACGTGAAGTACCAATATGAAGCTGCCTTAAAGATTTATCTAAGCGAGTCGTATTTATTTCATTTTGCTTCCAGAAGACAATAATATCAGTTGAAAGAAAACTCTGTAGAATGAATCGACGACCGGAAATATTTAACCATATCTTGCGAGATTAATTTCGTAATGCGAGAGTGACAGTATCTAATTTGATAAAATAAAAAAGTATCTACTCTTCAATTCAAATTGTGATAAAAGTTGGCAGTAACGCATGAATTCATGTTTTAGCTAGAATAATAAATAAATAAATATGTAATACATGCATTATAAACCGATTGTGATAATTTTGTTTTCGATTGCTTTACAAATTTAATTGTAATATCAATTGTAATATAATAAACACCTAGTCTTCGTCATATTATTCCACGCACTTTTTTTGCAATTTTATTGACTTTAAAGGATTAGGTTTATATTACAATATCTAATAAAAAGAGATCTTATCAAGATAAAAAAAAATTACACAGTATTTAAAATCAATTTTAAAATGTACTCAACGTTAAATATTTTTAAAAATATTACAGTATAAAACATAAAATAAAACATTTTTTACCATTTATTAAGGTCCAGAGATCAGATTTATATTACATTATGTATGACCCACATTATTGTAATCAATTGGAATATACAAAAAAAGTTGTCTATAAAATGAATGCATTTGTTTAATATGTCATTCATTTGTCATACAATATCTATCAAAAAAGTATAAACAATTGTAAAGGCGACACCAAAAAGACACATATGTTTTTTGTTTCTATTATAGAAATTTTGTTTTATTTATTTATTTGTCACAGTAAACTTTAATTTGAACATTATTATTATTAAAACATTATTATAATCAAAACAGCGATCAATGATTATTTAACAAAATGTAAAAAATTATTAATTTTTTTAAATAAGTTGATAAATACTACCAAAACTGTATTTTTGTTAATTGAGAATGTCTAAATAAAAAGAAAATCTGACTTTAAATATGTAAAAATAAAAATAGTTATTAGTCAACTATTCGTAATGAATCTAAAAAATTCGTATGTTTAATAATAAGCTAGAAATTGTAATTAAATGTGTGTGTGT
>NW_012130099.1:681831-682964 GCF_000143395.1 Atta cephalotes | reverse complement strand
ATATAACATAAAAAATAAAATATGTAAACTTATTATATTCAATTTTTGTAATAGAAAATAACTTATAAGTAACTTTCCCAACTTTGTATACAGAGAAAGAGAGAGAAAGAGAGAGAGAGAGAGAGAGAAGAAAAAACAAGAGAAAAACAATATGCTTTAATATTTAATTATTTCAATCTTTCTAAACCGAGAATGATATTTCATAGAAACACATTCTATTCTCATTAGGTCTTTATGTTTATAAAACAAAACCCTCGGAAAGTCGACATTCTCGAGAATTATACAATCCGCATGTAGGTATACATATATGTAACTCCTCGCAAATCAAAAGATCAGAATTACGAGCCACGGCGCGCGCTCTCATCCCCCTTCCGTTTATATTTTAACGGTTCTTTACTTCCTCCCAGTCTCGATCGAACGATCGCCGTTGCCACGCCATGAAAATTGAGAATCGCGAGCTGCGCGAGTGCGCGCGCGCTCTACGTGGGATCCCAAGCAGAAAAAAAATGGTCTACCGGGTCGATAAGATCGTCTACTTGAAGCCAAACAAACTATTCCATTAATTCGTGAAAGAAATGAATTTTTCGTGGCGGGGAAAACAGGCACGCTTGCGCGAGCGCGCATTTTATCGCCGTCTCTATCGCTTCACCCTAAACATGCGCAGTCATCATCAGATAAGTATTAGTATTAGCGAAAGAAGGGCAGCCAAGGAAGAATTTTTACGGAGATAGGAAAAACTTGTCGTTCGTCGGAATAAACAAACCGACGCACAGCCCATAAAGAAGAAGATGCAAGAATCCACGAGATCCCAATCATATAGGATATAATTTATGTTTCACATGACATGCGTGACAGAAATCATTGCGGTGGGTGGAAATTTAATAAGCGAGATTTTGCACCGTCGCTCTAATCGTTGAAAAAGGAAAAAGAACGTAAACAATTTCTACGAACACACACAGAAATTTTCTTAATGCGATACGTATACATTTAAAGGAGATTCGTGGTGCACCTGGTAACATAATTAGAATCGGAAATCACTTCAGGGCTCCATTGATAAGCCAATCATCAAGATGCTTGCAATTTTCATTTTCTGCCAGTAAAAGATTATCCGAAATCACATCTCTCTCTCTCTC
>NW_012130099.1:678843-681811 GCF_000143395.1 Atta cephalotes | reverse complement strand
TAAGTACCGAACTACTACTACTAAGAATAGTACTTGTACTTAACTTTTACTTTACTTTTACTTTACGTACCAACGTAAAACGTAATTAATACCGAACTACACTACTCTCTCTCTCTCTCTCTCTCTCTCTCTCTCTTCTCTCTTTCTCTCTCTCTCTCTCTCGTGCCGAAAGGACAAGAGAACGAGTCGCCGACCGCTGAGAACACAATAATGACATTTAAGCGGGACACATTTTCGTAGCTCAGCCTACAAATGGCTGGATTAGGGGGATCTACGAGTGCTACTGTTAGAACGATTATTCTCGCGTTTATATAGAAGGAACACGAAATGCTCAAAGAAATAGAAAAGGCTAAAAGGACCGCCGCCTCGGTTTGCAATCCTTTGTGGAGTTGTATTGCGACAAATGCGCTTTCGTCCCGATGAATCTTTTATCGTTACACACTTCTTGTTTTTAGACGCGTTAAAGCTCTTCTTGCCCTGGAATGTATTTCCTCCTTATGATTTATTATAAATTTTCGGAAGTTTTTTTGCTGTTGTTAAGCCCTCCTGATTAGCCGAGAGATATAAAAATATAGAGATATTAAGTTTACGTAAAACGTGAAATGAAAATGCAGACAACAACAAACTATATGTATATTTTATATACAATATAATACGTATTGAGAATAAAGGCATTAAAAAATTAAAGCGACGATATTAAAATGACGACACTTGCGTGACATAAATGAGAAACACAGAGAAAAATTAAATTAAATTACATTTGGAGAAGATGACAGATTAATTGAATGAAAAATTAGAAGGTGTGATGAACTGAGAGACAGCAAAAGGGAAGAAATAATTGCTACAGATGAGAAGGATTTTATGGAAGGAGGAATCTTAATATAGCACAATGTTGATGAAGGACATTACAGAAACATTTAATGTCCATTGAATTTAAATTTTGCAAACGTTGCGATTTAACATTAGAAATATTGATTCAACATTTATTCAATATCATATAACTTTTAAAAATATCAGATAAATTAATTTTTTAGACAAAGCTAACAATTATAAGCTAACAATATTCTCAAAATACATTTATTTTTATCTTGAAGCCTTTGAATCAACTTCAAAAAATAAATTAGAATATAGGCAAAGAATTATATAATGTTGCGCCTTTCATCCTATTTTATATAGTTTTTACTTACAAAAAAATATACATAGAACAATATTAGAAGTTACAAGTTACAATAATATTAACAATCAATATAAAAAAATCAACTAATATGTACATATATTCAATGTTGAAAAAACATTCATACTTCAATCTTGTAACGTCGTAGTAACGTTTTAATGCTGTATAGGCTTTATATTATTAGGTTTCTTTCTGAAATAATCTTCTAAAAATTCTTAAGTTTTTTGTATGTCTACAAAATGCACAGAAAGCCGTAAAAAACAACATCCAAATGGCCAGATGAAACTCATCGTCACCGTTTGGTCTGAGGTAAGTGTTCCGCGCTCAAAAGAATGAAATAACACGAAGAAGGAGGCTTGATGGGACTAGAAAGGTGAAAGAGAGACAGAATAAAAGATGTGTCCTCCATGTGCACGGCTTTCCCACAGTTAATAAAGCTATTAACTTTATCTCTCCGGACCTGAAACTCATCCGGATAGGTACCGCTGGTATACTGGTGAATATAATTCAACTTGTCTTATCCGTCGGACATCTACGACCAGTGCGAACTATGGGCTTTTAGGTCGACTGGGAATTTGGCCTCACAGTCGCGTGGCGTTTTACCTACGTTATACGCTCGCACATGCCGGGACGGCATCACACACGTATTATACACACTTGCATGGTCGCGTCCACCAAGTTAGCACGGGTGCTGGCTCTTTGAGAGATTTCACCTCTAAGCGCTATCTGATGAGCCGTCCGCCCCAATAAGCCTCCCCGTTCACTTTTGTGTGGTGTACCTAGTCTGGCAAAGACCCAGGCAGATATATCGAGCGTCCTACATGACTTCGAGAACAGGTATACCTATGGAGAAATCGTACGGGATCAGGAATCCAGTTTTCGAGAAGGTGATTTTGATGGTGGAAACGAAACATGTAACGAGAAGTGATTCGGAACCTTTTCACGAGTTCGATCCCTGACTTTTAAAGATTCATGAATTACTTTTTTATTATTGACGCGTTTCAAGATGCAACACAATGAATTCAAAAAGAAATTTGTTATTGATGTCTAAAAACAAAATGGCATTATTAATCAACAAAAAGGTTGAAATTCATGTATTAAAAATTGAGATTGTAGATTGAAGAATGAAATTTAACCAATAAAAGGATAAAGAAATTTTAGCTTCCTTTGTTTTGATTGATCAAACTTCAATCTTTTAATTTTCAATCTCAATTTTTAATGCGTTATCTGGCTTAATATGATTTCGAAATGATTTTAAGAAAAAAAAACAAGTTCACACTCAGAGAAAAAACCAGAATAGCAATTGTAAAAGTGGCATATAAGTTCTATATGTAAAATTAATATACATAGTGATATAATTGAATAAAATATTCATTGCAACCATATATAATTATTTAATTATATATGTATATTAATATTCTACGTAAAAAATTTATGTATGTTATATAATTTATGTATGTTATATTTATAATTACTACTATTATATTTTTTCTTTAAGTATTATTCGGTACTTTTGCTACGAATTTTGGGATCAAGATTTATTGTCGTAAATCTGTAAAATCGAGATAGATAGGAATCTTATTACGCAAATTTTAAATTTTCGCCATTCCCACCACTCAACCCTACGTATCTTCTCGATCGCAGATTGCCAATCGTTGATTGCTTCCATTCGCCAAAATTCCGTATTGCAGAGAACCTCTCGCGCTAACGAACCGATCAACCCTTTCATAGACACATTCTCACCCTGGTTGAATGATCGCGCTATTCTCCCCATTCTCCCTCCCTCTCTCTCTC
>NW_012130099.1:673306-678823 GCF_000143395.1 Atta cephalotes | reverse complement strand
CCTTCTTCTTCTTCTCGTTTTCTCTTTCTCTCTCTCTCTTTTTTCTTTGAACGCCTCTTTCGATGAACGATATGGCACGAAAGATCGAAGGGTGATCGGCACGATAATGACGGATCGATCTTATCAGTTTTTGCGCGTAATTACGCGTGTTGGGCATACAGAGGACCCGCAATGCGTTGTAAGCAAGCACGATGTAAGTGGCCCTAACGCAGATATCGCGATGTAGCAGATCTGAGGAGCGGGTGAGGTAGAAAGAAAGGCGAAGGGAATTCTCTGCCTACTCGGTGAAAAATCAATGCGATCAGGTCGTCAGTGGGATATGTGCAGCCATTCTGATTGAATTTCCTGTAGCAATAATTCTTCTTTACGGACCGCTTGGTTGCGTAGGGGTAAAAAAGCGGATGCCGTTAGCAGCACAATTAATATATCCGCGCGAAATCATACGTCGCACCGAGCGGCCGACCCGCACAATCCTTGTAGTGTCGGAACAAAAGAGCGGAATGAACGAGGCAGGATTTGCTAAGCGAATCTTATGCGAAAGAAAAACTTGATTGGTGGAAGAAGATGGAAATTGTGCTGCATTTTATGCAAGAGACATCTCCGGAGGAGTAAATGTAAATAAATTTTAATAAATAAATTTTCAAATTTATAAAGTTTGAAAATAATAAAAATTAATAAAAAATTATGTAGTTCACTTTAGAATTACGTTTCAAGACTTACAAATAATCAGTTTGCTCGAAGCGAAAATTGTAACACTCAACAAAAATACATAACAGAATAAGCAATACAATTCTTTGTTTTTTTATTTTGACTGAATATGATCTTTTTAATTGATTTAAATTATATATTACATTGTTAAATATGTTACAAAGCTATGAAAAATTCGAATCCACAAGAATTTGGAAATAAGCTTTATAGGTGGGCGTTTAAACTTTCAAATTATAAGCACTAAACTTATACCTTGCATATTTACATATTTCAATAAATCAGTTCCGATAAATGGGACGAATAGCGAGGCTGCGTTTCCACGGATTACTTACATTACATGAGTCTCGCCGAGCATGTAACGACTCGTAAATCCCTTTTTCTCTTGTTTCGCGACCTGCGAGTCAGTTTGTTAGCCGATTATTGTTGGGAAACAAGAAGACGAAAGGATACACCTTGTCCCGTACGGCCGAACAAAACGCCGAAAGACTGACCGTTTTATTGGTTTATGGCCGAATGAAATACCGTTTCGAATGTGAGTGCGTACGTTTCATGGCACCGTAACATTCCGCGGAATAATAACCCTGAATTTCATATTGCCGTCGTAAATTTCATTCGTGACGGACGGTTACGAGATTCACAGAAATGCGGTCGATGAGAATTGGCCATCAATTTCACAAACTTTCATTTTTAATTAAGAATAATGGAATAACTCTGTGTATCTCATGTAAGATGCGCGATTGTATGCAGATTGGCGTGTTTGTGTGTATTTAGATTGTACAGACAAAATTTTTCTTTGATTTCTCGTTTCGTACACTGAAAAAAAAAGATTGGTTGCTGCAACAATTTAAATAGTAAAATATGGCATAGCATTTTTATATGGTTGCAGCAACCAGTTTTTGTTTGTAGTTGCGTTCTATCCGCAATGTCAGTATATGATTTCGATAGGCTATGCAACTAAAAATTTGCTGCAACAACCAAAAACTGATTGCTGCAGCCATATAAAAATAGTATGCTATATTTTACTATCTATATTGTTGCAGTAACCAATTTTTTTTTTCAGTATACTGTTATCAGAAATCTTTACACAATGAATGATGATCTTTGATTATGTTAAAATATAATCAATCGTTTATCCAAACATTGTGCGTCCCAATTAGTACGGATGATCAAAATTACTAACTGCTGTGCCGCGTTTTATCCTCCCTCGAACATCGGCTTACGGGTACCAACCCCCGTTGTTCATCTCCGTCGGGGGCTATATCAGACAGCCCCGTTCAAGGGGTTGCCCATATAATCGCGTATTACACGGTAACCCTCGCGACTGTTCGCCTGGTATCTGACCGAATCGACGCAGCCAAGCATCAAACTGGCTTACGTTGCCCGTCAGGGCTGAACAAACATGACCGCAAACGTTTGTGCACGCAGCGCTAACTTCGTCCCCGAAATAAACCTAGGCGATAATAAGGCATTCACGGGACCATCCTTCAGATGTTAGAAATCGCGAATTTAATGCTCTCACAGAATTCACTTGAAAACGACATTGCGATCTCTCTGCATAAGTATAATTAAAAACAAGATATAGAAAAACATGATATCAAATACTTATATATATATATATATATCTACATATCGCTCCTTTACTTCAAAAATGACAACTAAAAAAATTTAATTTGAATAGTGAGTTAGATAAATGTTAAAAACGATAAAAATAAAATAACTCAAATATTACAAGTAAAATAATTTAACATCTTAAAAATCGTTAAAATACAACAACTTAAAAAGGATGATTTTTTTTAATTTGTGAAACGATGATGAATGACAAATGTAATATTTATGTGTGATTATATTAAGAATATATTTCTTGCCGATATTATTTAATTAATCAATAATTTTCTGACAAATTAAAAAATTGTTTTTTCTCTTTTCTGGGAAATTTAATTTTTTCGTGTCATTTTTTAAGTAAGCTATGTGTACTTGTTACATTCACATAACTAAGCACTTCTCAAGTAAAAAAAATCTAGGAAAAAGTTAGTTACTATTCAGAAACATTAGCTAATTTCTACTATTTTAAAAATACAAAAATATATTATATTACAAACTGTCAAATAAACAACGTATAGTTAATTTTCAATTACATGACTATTGAAATTTGTAATTTGACGTTACTAATTTGTGCATTCACGTTTTGAAATTCAAGCAACTTAATTGCACAAGCATTTGGGAATTGAACAAGACTGACTATAGGACGATGACTCTTCCTGAACTCCCTTATGAATGTAAGTTTATTGGATAATAATTATTCAGTAAGTGGCCAGAAATCTTGATTAAATAAAATTAATCAACAACTAGTAAAAAACTAGCTAAGGATCAATAAAGACCTCATAAGGATCAATAAACGATAGTTAATTTCTAACCTAAACTTGGAATATTTTGATTATTATTTTTTGATCAGCAACTAACGAACCAGAAACTATTGAAAACAAATGAATGAATAAATGATAGCAATTCATACACAGATTCTTCGTTCAGATAAATACATTCGTGCGCCTGGATCCTTTTTGTCTGCACAAGAAGACGATCAATTCCCATATTAGATTAGATCTCCAAGTTCAAACGAGTCATGGCGGACGATTTCCGCTTTTGTCGGTACGTCGAAAATCACGGAAAGCTGACGCTTTCTCTCGGCGACACTCTCTGCTCGTTTGTAACACGTGTCCCTCGTCTTGGACAAGAGCCCCGACGAGGAACAAGCGCCGACTTGACAAATCCGGCCCGCCTTCCCGTATTTATAAACACTCTCATGCTACATGAATCTAAGCCGTCGCGCGGTGACGAAGCGCCGTTTCTCGCCGCGGTGCTTCTTACTCGCGCGGGCACAGCGCGGCGCAATGTGTCATTGAGTTCGTCGTTATGTGTCGCGTCTTTCTTTCTCTCTCCGTGCGATATAAATCATTCAGATTTCTCTCCGGGTTGTCTACAATCTTAGTTACGAGATCGTCCAAGAAGCTTGGACCCAGAGAAATCTTTTGCTCCAGAAAGCACCGATCGCCTGCACTTTAATTGCGTAACACAATTTCTTCTGAAAATAGTTTTTTTTATTTTAAAGGGAGAAAAGAAAATTCACTGCGCGTCTCTTGACATTTCGATGCCATTAACTAATTATGTGGGCCTGAGAATCTGAGATTCTACAGACTTGAAAATTTGAAGATCTGAAAATCTTCTCCTCAGACAGTTTCCCATTTACATTTAAACGTTTAAAAGTTTACATGTCAAACGTACATATACAATACTTTTGATTTAATCAAGATAATGTTCTTCTATTTTTCTTGTATCAAATTTATTTTATTAATATTTATATTTTTTACACTCGATCAATTAATTGAAGAAGACTGTAATATATATAATTTGAAACGCTATAATATTAAACTTTATTTTGTTATGTATTATTTGTCTTATTTACGCATCTTTTGTGTTACTCTTTCTTGGCCTTTTGACTTTCCTATTTTATTTTACAATTCATTGTTTTTTTTTTATACGCTGCTCCATTATGTTTTTCCGCATTATCATAATCACGATCTCAGTAGATCGAAATGTTCGAATTATTTACAGCGTACATTTAAGCATGTATTTTTCAAGAAACACGATGTCATTATAAGAGAATCTCTTTGTATTTATCGATCTTTGCTTCATGTAATGATAGAGTGCGTTTTCTTACAAATATTGAAGAAAAGAAAAGATGATAAATAAAGAAAAGGAGAAAAAAAGAAATGTGCTCGTTATGCTCAACGTGTCGGAAGATGTGACGCGACAGAATTGATGTTACATCTGACTGAAGATATAGAGGGTGAACACCTGGGAAATAGGAATATTTCATGTTTTAATAATAAATTGGTCCGTTATTTACATTTAATAAAAATTCTATCTTTGTTAGAATAGAGACGTGTACAATACTTAAATAATCATTAATAAAGAATATTGTACCACCTTTTTTTAGCAGAACATCTCTCAATTGCTTATATATGTGACATTAAAAATAAAATTTTTTTGCTACTAGCGTATATATTTCATTTCCGCGTGTCTCTAGCTTGCTTATTCATCACTTGTAATGTTGTAATCTTTGATATTATATTCGCTTTTATCTCTTAAAATCTTTGTGATAGAATTACATGCTACAAACTCTCTAAATACTACAAGTATTTTTTTGCTTTATATTTTTGTACGCGTTCATGACTTTCACACATTTTTAATTATGTAATTAATTTGAAATAACATAAAAATAAATATACTTTACAGAACAAGATATAAAACTTGTATAATCACCTTTATGGTTACTATCGCTATGTTTTTTCTGAGCGCATAACTCCATTCCAACAAGAATAAAATCTGTATTAAATCTGTATTAAAGACGAAGTCTTTAGTAGAACTTTTTATATTAATAAAATAAACAATGTATTTTCCAAGTTTACATTATTCTCTGTGACACGTGATTATATAAGCTCAAACATATCATGAAAGATAATAGTGAATATTTTAATTGTATATGATATTTTTTTAAAATTTGCAGTTTATTTTTGCAAATTGCACATAGTATGCGATAAAACAAACTATAAATTTTATTCGTCTTGCTCAGAATTCATAATCAAGATCTCAGTTTTTGCTTTTGAAAAGTCCAACATATTCGCTATTTCCAACCTAAAGAAATAATTTCCTAATTTTAGTCGTCCCATCGAGAAGGTTGAATAATCGTACGAAATTTGTAGACATTCTGTACGCAACAGTTCCATTCGTGAGAGACTCTCTCTCTCTCTC
>NW_012130099.1:661785-673286 GCF_000143395.1 Atta cephalotes | reverse complement strand
GTAAGTAAGTAACGTAACGTTAACGTTAACGTTAACGTTAACGTTACGTACTACGTACGTACTACTACGTACTACGTACTACGTCGTACGTACGTACTACTCTCTCTCTCTCTCTCTCTCTCTCTCTCTCTCTCTCTCTCTCTCTCTCTCTCTCCCTCCCCCCTTTCTCCCCCCCTCTCTCTCTTTCTTTCTTCTTTCTCGCTTCCCTTGCTCTTGTCCCGCTACATCTCAGCCGTTTTTACGACGCTTTGAGTCGCGGGCGTCGCGGCGGAATGCGCTAATGAGAACTTGGCTACCGTCATACTTTCCCCCTTCATCGTCTCGTGCCACCCCAACTGTACCGACGGCGGTGACTGCAGTTACAGTTACGGTTGCAACTTTAGGCTTGACTGAACATCAGAAGCGAGAAAGACCTCTTAGAACACTCTCCTTTTCTTCTTCTCTTCTCTTCTCTTTCTCGATCTTCACGATAATAAATGAGATTCGGTGATCATTTCTCATTCTAAATAATCTAAATCGTTGTATCAATTTTGCAAGTGTAGTATTAACGATCATCTTCGTAATCTATTAGCATCGTAGCATCTTCATAATATATCAGCTTTAATATTAGTTCAAGTAATGCTGGTTTTACAAACTCAACTGTCGACAGCTATTAACTGGTCGACATATTCATCGTATCTTCCTTGATAATGCTCCAATAGTTCTGCTCCACTATTCCTCATTAGCTAAACATCTCGAGTCAATAAAACTAATGTTTTATTAGCTCGAGATGTTCGGTTGATGTATAATCTATAAGTGCGAAATGTATCCGCTCTGAGCTTCTACGTTGCGATATTATCGAAACTCAACTCTTTGATGTCAGGTGATATTTTTCAATTCCGCCGTATAAATATCCTTCACCGTCTCGTCGCGTGGCAATCGCGAACGAACGAACGAACGAACGAACATATCGTGCGCATAATAAAAACGAACGAGCTCGGCGCATTAAACCGAGTAATGGGCGCCTTCGAAAGGAAGCGCCGCCGTGAAGCAGGCTTATCGGGCGCCGCTGCTGAGCGTAATACTCCATGACAAAGTGGCGCGTCTGGATCGTTGCGACGAGGACGCGCCTCGTCGGTATCCTTGACCATCATCCGGTCGCGATCCTGAATGGAGAGGATTGCCGGCAATGTAAATGCACCTTCGATCCTCTTTCAGATTTACTATACGACTTTATCGTACAGTACACACTGCGAAAGGGTACGTTCTTGCCTTCTAAAAATTCTACATGTGTCTCATTTTGTATTTTGTTTAAAAAAGGATCGTGCCAATACGTACATTCGGAGAAAAAATGGTAATGGCAACTATAAAAGTGACAACTGTATAAGTTTTATATGTAGAATGGATATACATATATACATATATAATCGACTAAAATATTTTAATTTTATAATTGTATAATAATTTATTCAACATATATGTATTATTTCTATGTATAAAATTGTATATTTAAAGTAATGTATTTAAAATTGTACAGTTATCATCTTTATAATTATCATCATTATCTTTTTCTATGAATGTATAAATAATTATGTAATATGTGAATCGTATTGTTAAATTTATTTCCAAGGACATCAGGAAGAAAATTTAAATTCAAGATAAAGATCAGTTAAAGGGAGAATTAGGTTATTAACTGATTTATTTTACATATATATAAATAATATTTTATTATTTTCTAATATTCAACCTTATTTTGCCGAGTCATTTTATATCAATATCATTCTATCATATCTTTTCCTTGGAAATTGTTTTCAATTTACATCGAATTAAATTCTGTTTTATTCTCACTATTTTGGGGAAATTTATTTGACTCGCAATTCACATTTTTTTCTACTTTCTTAAAGAGAGGAAAACGGGGAAAAGAAAAAGATGCCGCCGTGTTCAATCGAGTATTGCGCAGTCCAAGTCAAGGCCGCGCGTTATTGCGAGGCAGCCGATGGTATCTTCGGTGACTGGCCGGGCAACGTAGTGCGTGCCCATCTCGATGGCCGCGCGCGGTACCTTTATCATTGCCTGCCCATCGATCCATGGCGCGATACGCGTGCCTATCCACCAGGACGATCGACGTTAATCGAGTAACGCCGCGTTTACAGCTCGGCGACATGCAACTAGTGTCTGCTCAACGACTTCAACGACTCGCTGGCGAAGAGGAAGGATAAGGTGAAGAGAAGAGGCGAGAGGAAAGATGGTTGAAAGAAGGTGCATGTCGTCCTGATGTGCTCCACGCATGCAACCGACAACCCCTCGGCTCCTCCAAGAAACAATGCTTATATACTGATATGCTAATGGATCTGCGTTCCCTTTTTTATACGACGATCGAAGCATAGAATCTTCGCGGGGCCGTGAGGCCCAAGTCGACAATGGCACTACGTGTAAAAATTATAGTTGTGCAGATCAGTATTGTGGGATGGTTAACTTTTATAGTCGCTTCGTGAAAATTGACTCAAATATATAATATGTATAATTCTTTAATTTTTATTCTTTTAAAATTCAGCCTAATCCTCTTTGATCAATTGACACAATATGATTTCGTAATTTTGATCTTTCAAACTCAGTTCTATTTAAAAATACATTAAATATTTATTCATCTTTAAAAATGTTTTTACTCTTTTTCTTCTTTTTTTTTAATAAAAAAAATAATATATGTATTTATATCAGCAAGATTAATAATTTTTTTGCCAAAGAATCAGCGCTAGCGTGCTACAATCCGGATGATCTTTCGGCAAGTGGTGAGCAACATCGCAATGATTCTCGATACATGCATCGATCTAGATCTGACGGCCGGAAATGCATGTGTTTCTATGATACACGCTGCATCCGGCGCCACGCCCCCTCACCTCACCTGCCGCACGATGTGTGCGCCGTGTGTGCACTGACGATGATAATAATAATAATAATAATAATAACGCGCGCTCGCATCGTCGCATCGACGCAACGCGCCGCGCCGGGGCCTCACCGCCTCACGTGGGCCCAAACGCGCCCAAGCGCGATGAGGCCCTCCCTCCCCCCTTATTTACATTTGCGCCGTGTATAACGAGCGCAAACTCAGATTAACTGCTGACGAGCGAGAGTTACTTAGTAACAATAGTAACCGCTAACTAGCCGCGCCAACGACTGAATTAAACGATACGCGAATTGTTTGACTTGCATGAAAGTATTTAAAAAAAAGAGAATGAATGGGCGTCTCTCCATGGGGTGAAACGACGCACCGGTAGCTGTATTAAACGAAATATTTGACTTGCATGAAAGCATAAAGAGACTTGAATGGACGTCTATATGACGTCGTTGTATATGGATTAACTAGCTCGTTCCGCAAACAGGTAACATGGAATAGAACGTGCGAAAATGTAAGGAAAAAAATTCATAGAATAATCGAAATTACGTTTTAATTCAATCTCTCAGAGTAATAAAAGTTATTACTTTATATTTGATTAATTCAAATATTGTATGTATATATTAATAATCTCAATCTTGATTAAAGACTCCAAAGAATAAATCATAGGAAGGTATATATGTATTAATGATAATCACAATAGGATTCGAAGTAAATTTAATAAATTACATTAAAGTACATTAAATATTATAAAATTTAATAGCTATTATAATATTTATAATATTTAAAATCTAATTAAAGCATGGAATGAAAAAGTAAACTACATTTTATTTTCTAAAAAGGAATGACAATTCTCACTTTTTTTAGAGTAAATTTTTATTTCAAAGGAATGAAATTTTACTGTAAAAAAAAGAAATTAGATTTCACTCCGTTGAAGTGAGAATTAACTCTAAAAAGAATGACACTCTTTTTTAAAAAGAAGAGTGATTGTATTTTTATTTTCTTGGAATGAGATTTCACTGCAAGAAATTTATATTTTTTTTAAGAGTATATATTTTTTGTAAATAAAAAATCGCGATTTGTTTTAAAAATAGGATTTACACCGAATACAACATTGTCATGCAAACTAAAAAATTCTGTCTGCTTACTATTTTAACATCGTTATCGGATTTTATTTGGTTCAACATTCTCGCCGATAAACAACATTACGGCCGCTAACGATTGCTCCTATTTTCGGTCGTTAATCCCGTGTTGCATTCATCCGGTCGGAATATTTTCCGGCAGTTCGATCCGGCCGGGTTCTGCCAATTTGTGGGAATATTTTCGTCGATGCGTACCAACGTAACTCTTCTCTCCTCGTACATCGGGTACAACGTAAAAGCAAATTTACACAATTCACTTTTAACCGACGACCTGATAAAACTGTCTCTATGCAGTCACGATCAAAATATTAATGTTTTATCTAAATTTGCAACGATTGCTACAAATGTCTTTACAAATTGAAAAATTTTTTGTTTTGACGTTTATTCTATCTATCTATGTACTCTATATATTTTTCTATTATGATTACTAATATAGGTATTTATATTCTTTATTTATATTGTACATATATTCTTTATTTACATATATAATTTTAAAAAATTTTAATATCTTTACATTTTATGAATATTATTTTCAATCTTATAAAGGATATTAAGGAGTCAAAAAATTCTAAAAATTAAGTGGAAAATTATTTACTTTTTCACGCTCATTACAAAGGGATCTACATAATTGATGCAACTGTCGAATCATAACGCTGCAGTCAACCGTGTAAATAAGTCTTAAGCCCGTATCAGACTACCGACTCTGCAAGTCGATCTGACTGCCGATCAATAATGGACCACATTGAATCATATTGAATTAGTCTTATTATGACTGGTCCATTATTGATTAATAGCCAGAGTTGACAGTCGGATCGGCTTGCAAAGTCGACAGTCTAATACGGGCTTTAATGCGCATTGTTGTCGAAGAGACAGAGAGCGAAAGAGGTCTTGTTGGTCTCACGAGAGCGCGTTATGCTAGTTACACGCGAACTCTTCGCGACGAGCATTAAGGAAGCATTATGATAACTATACGGGGGCGAGTCCGCTCTCACGGGTCCTCCATGGGCCCCGCCGATTATTCGCGCGCAATTTTTCTCGTCCGCATTTCTGTCAACAACAGAGATGAGAAAGAATCGCATTAACACATCCGATCGTTGTCTATTTAATTTGAAATTCCAAAAAATATAAGTATATCTATTAATTTGTAAAATTCTCTAATTTTGAAGTATATTATTATATTATTTTTATATTGTGTTTTCTATTGAAAAATAACATACACATATTTGATCGGGTTAAAAGAATCAGCAATAAATTAAAATTACATTCAGATTCCATGTGACATAGGATTATCCTTTGTAGAACAATTTTCTACTGTTTTTTATTCGCACACGCCCGCGTTCAATAAATAAGCGATCGATTTGTCCTTTTCGAGTGAGATAGATTCTCGATGTATGCAATCGCAAGCAGAAATCGTGTGACATCCTCGATGAAGAAACTACTGAATGAAAGGAAACTACCAGCGGTTCACACGAGGCTGCCGCACGCATGCATGCACGCACGCATGCACGCACGCACACACGCACGCATACACGCACGCAGCACGCACGCACGCACGCACGTACGTAGGCACGCACGCATGCATGCATGTCCGCGTCGAACATTTACTTTAAAGTAAAGCGATTTCCTTTTACACATTATGATCCCACACTATGCCGCTTGGCGAGCTATCTCTCAGATTATCCAATGTGCTGGTATCATTACCAGACACGCGAGCTGAAAAGAGCACAGGTTGTCAGCGACGAGAAAAAATTGTTTCCGATCATGCCGAGGTGGACAAAGATGAAGAAATTAAGATACCAGCTAACCGTTTCTATATTTTTGCTTAAAAGGAAGAAGATAAAAACTGCGTATTCCCTTTTGAAATTGATTACTGATTGTAAAAAGATATTAGGGAGTTTTTGCAATAACATGAATTTATCCAGATACGGTGAACGCTAAGTCATGTTATTCTTTTTTAAATTAGTAATTAAGAAGAAGATCTTAACCTTAACGTTCACCATATCTGGATAAACAATACCGCAAAAATTCCCTATTGTTTTTACAGATGAAAAAAAACGAAAGAACTAAAAAGGATTCAAAATAGTAAAATGGAAAATAACTAGAAAGAAAACTGATCGAGAAATAATATTTTTTTTTTAGATTTAGATTTTTTTGGATTTCTTCAAATTTTTCTCGAAAAAATGTAAAAAGTTTTTGTATAAATCGCACAAAATCTTTTCTTTTAATGACAATTTAACTGTCAATATACGATTAGATTCTTTCACTAAAATTTTTAATTCTTGAATAAGATTTTATTACAAACTAGTTTCAGTCTATTACTTCAAGTTTCTTAGAAACACAAACATATATATAATAAAATATTTTAATTATATTATCGGCAAACTATTGTTTGTTTAAATGGAAAACATAATTATTATTATATATCTGATTTCTAATTGTATATGTATTATATTAACATATTTACAATATCGTAACACGATAGAACGGTAGTAATCTTCGCTGTCAATAGTGCGTGACAATCGTCGCTATAGCAAGAATTGCGACTTTCTAATTACATCTTGCACGATTAATCTGACTAATAATTTTCATAGAATGTGGTTGCGATAATCGAATCCGTTGTAAGTTGCAATCTATCTAACATGGCCCGGAAATGACGTTGGCTATTTTATCGGGTATACTTTCAACTTTCAAAAAGCGATCGCGTCACTAATTCTTTAAATGCAATAATGAGCACACAGTTATTGTTAACCTGATAAAAAATTTATCATACAACAAAATGTATACACAGAAAAAATTTTAATAAATTAATAAATATTTATTTGAATAGCACTAACTAAATATTTATTAAATATTGTATAAACATATATTTATTTGGTACAAAAAATATTTATTTGAAAACATATTCGCAATGAAAATATATAATAATTTGTATTCATTACAAATATGCATGTGTTTACAAAATACATAATCTTTTTACTTTGAGAATACAATTTTTTTCGGAATTCGATACACAACGTGAGAAAAAAGAAATTCAGGTCTCCTGTAATTAATTACGCTTTCGATCTGATATTGAAAGAGTTGAAGAATCGACGGTGTAGAGCTAGATTGTAGGACAACGCTGACGCATCGGCCGAAACTCGTCAAAACTTAAAAATTGATGGGATACCATTTCCTGGACAGGACTACTCACTTTACGCCCAACAGGTCAATCAGGTAGATAATGGGATCGACCCTTAAAGGAAAAATGGTGAAGTTGTCAAGGAAAAAGGACACTTCAGCCCCGGCTCATGTCATTGGCGCTGCGCACGCTCTTTGATCGTACTGATAAATCGATGGAAAATGTTGTTTCTATCGGTAATCCGATTATGGACCAAAATATCCGCACCGTTCATAAAAATTACAAATGAATTATTAAATTTCGTTTCATAGTTAAACCATTCATAATTAAATTCAAAATTACATATATCACATTTAACAGCATACAGCGTCAAATTGATCAAATACTTTTGAAAGAGGAGAGAGAGAGAGAGAGAGAGAGAGAGAAGATCACACTCCGTGTTTTCTTCGTCTTCTTTCTCTCTCTCTCTTATTTTCCTTTTTTTCTCTTGGTCGCTTTAAATATTTTTATGAGTCTCGGCTGTTAACATGACCAGAGTAGGCCTTTTTCAATACCTGATTTCCTCATATCTGTAGGATCTCTCAGGTGCGGCTAAACGTTTATCCATGAAAGACTAATGAAGCTATGATCGATTGATTTAGTATAGTTGAAGAGGCACCGATTGTAAAGACACAACAGAGTGTCTCAGTTTATTTCGATTTTCTCGATGTGAGAAATCACTGCGGAGATAATTATAAACGTAAATTAAGTCTTCTTTCCCCATCAATGATTCTTAAAGAGAATTTGTATGAATAAATCTTCGCAGGGTTTCAACCCCGAAAAATTAATCTTTTCTTTTATCATAGATTTAAGTATATTAAAAAATAAGTGTGAAATCAACTGGCCAAGTATATTATCACGATACGAAAAAGACTTCGAAAATCCTATAAAAAAAATCTATTCAAAAATTATTTGTAAAAAACATATATCAGCGATATATTATCAGGATATATTATCAGCGCAAATCCAATAATTATAAGCAATAAATGTTTAATACATCCAAAAGTGCGTGTAACAATTTAAGATATTTAAAAGTATGTGCAACTAAAAAATGTATGTTTAACGTGTATATTTAACTTGTTCTATTGTTTCATGTAAATCTTAAGTCTTAGTATATTCCTAGAGTTTGGTTTTCCAATCCCCATTTTTGAGGGGCCACAGTATCATGTGTATCAATTTAGCTTTAGAGCGCCTCTTTGGAAAGCAGAGGCTCGCTTATGTTTTTACATTTGGTAGTAGTTTGCATTCTTATTCCTTAGAGTTTGTCAACATTCAAAGGGACCTACAGTTTAATGCCAAATCCGAACGGTGAACGTGAAAAATCGCGTATATGAGGTGCAAGTGGATCGAATCTACAGATCGATTACACGAGTCAATCGCACTGAGAGGCGAGCCACTCGGCGCCTCGTAAATCTTAAGTCGCACGAAACGAGCTATAATGAAAATAATGAACGAAATTATAGTAAAGTAGATACTTAGCGTGCCTAGGTAGCATTTATATTATATTCTTGTGAATCCATTTATAATTCAACATAATGTTTTGAAAATATGTAAATAATGATAAATATAATATATAAGATATGTAAGAAAACTCGAGTACAGTATAAGTGAAGCCAGTATATGACCCGGATCTTAAAACAGAATACGATTCGATTCTCACAGACGTTGTATCTGCATCTAATGGTTTCTATTAAATTTTAAGGAAAGTAATCGATTTTTTTTTTGTAAGATAATTAATAAAAAGTGGATGATAAGAAAGAATTAATAATTAATAAAACTTTTAGTTTATTTGAAAATTAAGAAAAACTATAAGGAAAACGAGAAAATAAATTTGTGTATGATTAAAAAGATTATAAAACTATTGTAATAAATTTAATGGTGCGTATTTATATGACTCTTTGATTGCGACTCCAAATTTTATTGCAGTTTTCAATTAATATTATAGTATACAAATTAGTGTAGTGATATAATTTTAAATTTACTTTATTTGCTATATTTGTCTATAGCATTAATTAAAGAGATACTGGGGACGGACAATTGATCAATGTTGATAGTACAGATTTTTTAAATTGCGAATAAAAAAAGTTGATAATAGTGACATCTTTTAAGAGAATGTTGGAGTGACGGCCGAATTTGATCGATGTCGATAGTGCAGATTTTTTGAATTACAAATTAAAAAGTTGATAATAGTGACATTTTTAATTTATTCTTACATTACCATTCTGTCTCACTCAAATGCATACATGTGTCCTTATCTAACATATCGCAACGCTATCTCATCTACCGCTAAACACAATTACTGTTTTATTTATCATTCTGAGTCTTCTCTCAACGTTCATATATTTGTCGATATAAATCTCGATCGAAAGATTGATATAAATCTTTCTTTTTAAGTTTTTAATCTTACTTTCATAAAATCAATGTATGTATTATTTTATATGTACACATAAAACATATTGAGTGTTGAACTATCGTTTTGTCATTTTTACCTTTTTTTATTTTAGTATAAAGTTCACTGCACTTCCCAATTTTGCGTCTATTTTAATCCTGTAAAAGGATTTTTTATTCTGTTCGAATAAATTTGGAGATTTATATCGATCTGCAATGTCCCGATAATTTGGTCATTCCAGCACTCGCTTAATCATGATAATTGACCTATTTTAAACTCTTATATTCCAAAAATTATTGTTCGGAACGAAAAATAGCAACTATTATACTTTTATAACTTAAATTTTTTCGAGAACTTTCTTGCTGATGATATTCATAAATTTTCAGACACCCTTTATATAATTAAATGTTATTCGCGCGTATATTGATAGGAACGAACCATAAGATGTTATTGCTACATAGTAGTGGAATAAATAATTAAAGTGCTAGGAACGCGCCGTGGTAGTTAATGATCACTTCGCGACGCAGTATTCGCGCCCTTATGTTAAAATCATTTTCAAGTTGAGAGTGAAAGAAGAGGAGGGAGAGAGAGGAGGAGGAATGAGACTGACAGGCAGCGATAGTTAAGGAGGGTTTAAGGGGGTTCCAGGACAATGCGAATCTGTAATTATAAGCGCGCCGGTCTTGTGCTTTTACTTCCTTTTTTTCATGTAAAATCTCTTGCAGCCCCGTATTATCGCCTTAAATCAACAAAGCCGCTCCTCTGGTTCGGCATTCGGAAAGGGATGGGAATGATAGAGGGAGAGGAGAGTTTTAAGGTCGGGAGGGAGATAAAGGGTAACCTGCAGGGCAACAAGAGAGAGAGAAAGAGGGACTTTAATAACAGGTCTCGCTTAATAACCTACGTCCCGCACACGGTCCAAACTGAATGTCATTGCAGTAGATTCGATCACGTGACTCGGCACTGTTCGTACGGCAAGAAGGCATAGCGCAATCGACTTTCGTGAGATATGGTATATAACCGGGAGATACTGGACAACGATCTTTGATCGATTAATTTGGTGATACGTCAAGTTCACTTGTCGTCAATCGTATTGATAATTTATTTTACAGATTTCTGTACATATGCTATGAAAAAATTACACATATATGTATACGCTATATAGAAGATGCCCATACAGCACAGAATTTGCAGCAATATCGCTGTAATATTGCTACAACGTGCAATACTGCTGCAATGTTGCAACATTCTCAAACAGCCATCTACGTTCTGACAAGATTATAGAACGATATCACAAACGTATCGTCAAGATATTCGAAACGTGTCTGTGACGTAGAAAATATTTCTTTAGGATCTACTATGTCTGCGGTTTCTCATTCCATAGACTTTCGCAGGAAGCTTCTAATGATATACCCTAATTATTCTAAGATGTACGAATATGTCTTCACTATATCTCCAGTACGTCTCTAGTATGTCATGTATGCACATACACACATACATACATATATATAAAATCTCGCGCACACGCTTGCATGCTGAACGAATTAGTATTTGTACAGTGCAAATGCTACTATAAAATAGTAAATATTTTCAAAAAATTTAGGTTAATAAAATAATCCAATATATATAATTTCACCGTTTTTTATTTAATTACATTGTATTATAAAGTTTTTAAAGTCATTTTATTAAATTGTAAATATAATTTTATTTTTGTTTCATATATTATTGTTATCGCCGTAGTAAAACATATTTATATATACGATAGAGATATGGAAGAAAAAGATTGTTATACATCTCACATGTGCTTACACAACATCACACTCATACGTCATAGCTACATATGAGAAAAAAGAAAAAATGACCTTTCTTACAAAGCTTTATCTGTCGCATTAAACTTGCTTTAAAAATGCAATGGTTTAAAAATACAAGAAAATGATATAT
>NW_012130099.1:609811-661765 GCF_000143395.1 Atta cephalotes | reverse complement strand
GTGTGTGTATACGCGTACAAATTGAACTTTGTTTAAAATAATAGAGATGCACATTATGAATTATTTTCATCGTTTTTATGACTTTCTCTTAACACGCGTTCCTTCGCTAACTATATTTTTAATGCAGCAGAAATATCTTCTGTTGAATTCGCATGTGAATTTCTGATTACACCTGCAAAAATAATATTTCTTTCATTATTTAAAAATAAAATATTTAATTATTTTTAATAAAATTCAAATAAATTAGCTTAAAAAAATTCATTTTTTATAAACAAAAAGAAATAACTAAATATTCTTGCAGATAGTTTTTCAAGGAATATGTAGTATGTATAAATATAAAAATGTTTTTCCAATATTTTACTTACTCAGAATTATTTTACGTATGCGCAGTTTAGAAAAATTTTTTCTTTGCACCGTACCAACTGTAGTTAATTGCCATTTCATTTGATAATTACTTGCGAATATGAAGTTCTTAAATCTTTGTCTTATCTAAAATCTTAAATCTTTGTTGTTCTTAAATGTGTCAATTGTTTTACTTAAAATTATTTTAAATTAATATTGTTATTAATTTTTCAAATATATATATATATAAATATATATATATATATATAATACATAATTTAAATTTGTTATTTGAATTATTTTCTTATGAAACATCTTTCATTAAAAATATTAGAATTTGCAATTTCCATACACATGTAAAGATGCTTCTTCAATGTGCGCGCGCGCGCGTATGTATGTGTGTATGTGTGTGTATATTTTATAAATTTACTATCTTTTGAAGATTACATTACAAATGTTACATGGATCAAATGTTAAATATTTCTAAAGATAATAGATTTTAATATTTAAAAGTATGATATAAAACTGCTTAAGAAACGATTTATATTAGAATTTTTTCTTTCATATAAAAAATGAATACTTATCAGATTCAATATTTTTGTCCTTTTTTTATAGGCTTTGCAAAATTAAAATATTTAATGCATTTATCATTTCATTTTGATAAAATACATTACTGCTCAGCTTTTGTTCCATTAATTCAAGATTATTCATATTTTTTAAAGGCAGATCTTGAAATATATCTATAATTTGCTTTTGCTCTAGTGCCATATTTTGTGGCACTTTCTTTCATGCTATGAGTTTACATGCTTCTCAATAGTGATCATTTTTAAATCTAGTTTTACGAATTTTTTTAATAATAAAATCAATAACATTGTGAAATATTCAAAATATTTTACTTATATATATATGTATGTAGTGCTTAATATTTGTGTAAAATTTGTTAGACAGAATTTATAGGAAATTTTCTGCTCTACAATTTGTTATAGAAGTATTTTTTTCGACAAACGCACGTGGAACGAAATATACGCGAAAAACTGATTTTTCAGCTATTTTTAAGCCATTTTTTTCATGGCGGCGCTGGCACGTCAATTTTTTGGTGGCAAAATGTAAATTTGTTATAAGGGCATCAAATTACATAATTTGTACCAAATATCAAAACTTCCTCGAGAGTTTTACCTTTCCAGGTAAAACTACTTATCGCCTGGGCTATCATATAAATTGTTGATTAGCATCAAATTATTAAATTACTTGTCAATTTAATTTGTGAATTCTTGCTCTGGCTTTAATTTAGAGACTGTGTTTCAAGACTAACGAAATATTGCGCATTTTAATAAATAATTATATTAAATACATTTTTGTATCATTTTTGTATCACATATAATCATAGTATATATAATAAAATACAATAAGCCATCTTCTCTACAATTTTTGTAATTTTTTAATCATTATAAAAAGTATGTGTTATTTAAGGAATTTCTTGCTTTGTAATCAAAAAACAATTGATTCATAACAATATATAAAACAATTAAAATGGAATAAAAGTATTACTAACAATATCTTATTCATTATTCACAATTAATGTTAATTTTATATGTATATTAAATATTTTCAAAATGACAAAATAAAATAAGATGCTCATTTGATGTATATACATCGTCCATTTGACATATATTCTAGCTTTTTTCATTGAAGAATATAAATTTCTTGTTAATTGTACGTTTACTTGAAATGAAACTTACGAGAACAAACTTAAGTATTTATTTTATTATAACAATTTTTAAATTGCTGTCTTATACGTAAGTGTTTCAATTTAAAAGAGAATAACTAAAAGAGAATAGGGTTATTACCTTTAATTTGTAACGTAAAATTAACGTAAAATTTATAATTAAATATCATCAAAATCATATGGTAAAAGTCAACGAAATTTTTTTTTAGATATTGATATCATTAATTTTTGTATTACATGTATATTATAGACTTGTCTAATATTTCATCAAACGCAAAAACCTTCTTAATAAATATAACAAAAATATCATAGGTTACCAATGAGTTACCTACGCGATATAATAATCAAATCATTTAAAATTCCGCGAAACGGAACATGTAAAAAATATGTAAGTGAATATGAACGTATAAAAAATATGTTAAATAATTAAATTTGTAATACTCTTAAAAAATATATAAATTTTTTGCAGACTGACCTTGCTTAAAATTCAAATTTTCCAAGTTAATATTTTCAACAATTGGCTCTTCAACAAGGTGACTCTCATTATTATCTTAATTTGCAGTATTGAGCATATTTTCAATGCGTTATGCGTCTAAAAATAAGAAAAGAATGTTACAATTACTTTATTCAATATAAATGTAGCATTATTCTAAATATAATCATCAAATGTAGTTAGTAGAATTTATTTGTATTATACTGATCTCGTTTAGGACTCAAGTTAGAATTTGTTATATTACTTGTTACTGTTATATTATTCTCTAATATTGTATGGGAGTTACAATGTTCGCATTATTTTCATTATCAAGTACTACTTCAGCAACAAGTATCTGATTGATAAATTGTTCATTTACAAACATCTAAATCTATTGTCATTAATCCGATATTTGATATAATATGCTATATACATTAGATTTCTTTCATCCACTTTATCTACTCATTACCAGAGTCCGGATGTCGATACTGTTTTTGCTATTCTAAATCGCTGCAGCATCGCAAGAAGCACTGCTGTTATACCGGTGTAGCATAGCATAATTTTATATGTTATAAAGCTATTTTAATACATAAATGCTAAAATTTTTAATTTTATAATTTTAATAATTTATATTTTAATAATCTGTTATTCAATGTTACAAATCCAACAAATATGTTTTTTTTTGCTCTACACGATGCTTTACTACGCTAGATCGTTACAATAACGTAAACGACTGTTTCTTATAACATTGTCACGGTACGTAGCGCTTAGAATTAGAAGAAAATAGAGATCCTAACTTTGCTCATTAAACATTTATGGGCGTGTTTGGAAATATTATCGAGCTTCCCAATATTCCCAATATTATTTTATTCTTGTTGTTCACCAAACTCGAGTGTTTTCGAACTATGTAGTATTACAGAGAATTATTATTTCATCCTTGTTCAATACTTAGCAACAATAAGAATCAAATTTTTTACTGTTTTATTGTATCAATTTATTGGAAAAATTCTAAAAAATATTTATTTGTACATATAGATTCCAAATATTGAAAAATTTTAAATTAAAAATATGAAAAGAAATTTTTAAAAAGTCGATATATTTTAGAATAATATATAATAAATTAAGATAATAAATTAAGACAATAACAGTGAAAATTTTTATAAGATTCTTACTCTTGTACTTGTATTTAACCGGAATTTTTAATTTTTTTTTTGTAACATTTATAAATCATGTTCCATTCTTCCTACAGAGGTCTACAAATTTTTGCATAATGTACAGAATCATTTATAAAGTCAAAATTAGGAACATACTTTAAAAGAAATTTTAATGTGTTACTGTTATTCGTTACTTATTTCAAAAAATAATGTGTTATCGTTACTTGAAAAAATAATGCCCCGGTAAAAAATTTTTCGTGCATTAATATGCATAAACATGTAAATATACATAAATATTCATAAACATGTACAATCACATACGAAATATGTCCATACATCTCTTTTTTTTTTATAAAATTACTTTTTAATTAAGTGTAACAGAAATAATAATAGTAATGTGAAAACATTAAAAATTAAAGAGATAATTTTCGCATTGTTTGTTTCAGAAAAAAACAAAAACAAATTTTTAAAAATATAAAAAAAATACTCATATACAATTATGCATAACTTTAGATATAATTATACATAAGTATAATTATATCTATTTTAATTTTTTTATATTTCTTCTAACTCGATTTTTTTTCTAAAAATAGTATGAAAATTTTTAATTATTTTTAATATTTTCACATTACTATTATTATTTCTATTATATTAAAAAGTAATTTTACAAAAAAAAGAAGGATATATGAACATGTATGAATATATTTCGTATATGATTATACATATTTATGAATATTTATGCATGTTTATATATATTTATATATGTTCATGCATGAACAATTTTTTACCAGAATTTATGTTATTAAAAATGTATTTTATATAAATGAAATATTCCTGTCCAATGAAGAACAATGAAATCTATTGAATAAATATGAAGATAATGGAAAATTTGTCTTACCTTGCATGTATGAAAAAAAAAGAATCCTTTCCACAAGTTACAGATAATTAACTGACAAACGGCAAAACAGTTCCATTTGACCAACTGAAAAAAGATAAATTATTAAAGGATGAATAATAAAAATAATGTGATACATCATGTACATTATGCAGAAGGCATCCCTTGTTTAATATTCTATGAACAACAAAGAATATTCATTATATACAATATGTCTGAAAAACCTCTAAATAAAATATCGAATTAACGATTTGGCCAGGTGGCACAAATTCATGATAAATCCTGCAGAATCAAAAAATACGACGAGTATTATCTTCATTTTTTATTTTTGTTTTTTATTTTTTATTTTTGAACTTTTATTGGTCTCGCTTAATTAGAGGGTATTCATGTAGTCGACTGTCTCTTTGTTTGCGAATCGTACATGAAATATCATGTCTTGTTACCAGTATCACCGATAGTTTTTATAAAATCTGGATCCTTGTCTGCCATTTCAACAAAGTCACGACAACAATTCACACGCATTTCTTTCTGTTCTGGAGTTAAAAAATGTGGAACAAAGCGCGCACAAATTTTTCTACGGTTCAAATCTCCCCATGAATGATGGAATAGAAACAGTGTCTTTATTTTTAACTGTTCAGATATCGCACGAAGTGTCAGATGAGGGTCCTCGGTAAAGAACGCACAGCTTCCATAGTTTTCTCATATTGAGCCGTTGGTTGATCACTTCTTGCGTCGTCATCCAGTGACTGCCGGCTTTTCTTAAAACGTTTAAACCAGTCGAATGTTACTATGCGTGCATCCTCTCCGAACGCTGTTTTCATCATTTCGTGAGTTTCTGTTGCAGTTTTGCCAAGTTTGAAACAAAACTTAATACACGCTCGTTGCTCCATTGTAAAACTTGAACGACACGTTTAAACACATAAATCAAAACACGTCCTTACTTGCCAAGTATTCAATCGATATTAATAACTCGCACATGTTCTGCATGAAGCTTCTTAGAAACTATTTCTAACGTCGGCCGTTAGATGGGGCGATTTGTCTCATAAGAAAAAAAATCAGTCCGGGAACTTTTCAGACATACTAGGTGCTTTCCAATTGCAATATCCCTAGACACTTTCGTACACACGGCAACTGGCGACACAAGTTGCGTTCCAATTGTTCATTATCGTCGACACAACGCTCAGTCATCTGTACTCAGTCGAGGACTGTGTAAGCTTGGTTTTCTAATGACAATTACATGTTACTAATTGCAGCGACTATAAATAAGGAAGACATTGAGTGGCCGGCACTTTTATCTTTTTTATTTAATACAGGAAAAAGCTACATTTAATCTAACTCTATTCGAAACGGATCTCAACCATGCACATTCTATCCCAATTGAATCGTGCACTTTATGCGTTCCTGTGTACTTTGTGTTAAGATGTGTAAACAATTGGAAAGCACCCGTTGTGTATGCATAATGTATCACATAATGTATCATTTTATCCTTGTTTAATATTCGGTGAACGATGAGGACAAAAAAGATAGATTTCGGTTTGTTCGCGTCGCACCGCATGCTCCAATATGCTTCTGTCATGGCTCACTCCAATGTCCTCATTAGAGTGAGTAGGAACTATGGCAGGAGCATGTTGGAGCATGTTGGAACAAACCTCCAGAGAGAATCGAAGAAGAGTGGAGCGGATAGCATTCTCTTTTCTAATTGGTTCCACTATTTATCTGCTCACTTCCACAAATGCGCATGAACATATATACACAATACTAGTGTGATACTAGTGTGTGCAGCACCGTTCCATTACGTTCCTATTATATCTCCTACTCACTCTAACGAATGGCGGCTTCCGGCTGAATCCGCTTCACTTTCCTTTGATTTCTGGATTTCTGCGCATTAAGCCGGACATCATGCGTATTAAGCCGGTTTTACATTAGTTGCAAGCAAAGTTGCGACAGCCAATCTGAAGTTTTTGAAATCAACGGTTCATAGTGACTACCGCAACAAACTTACAATCAGCTTGCAATTAATGTAGAACCGGCTTAAGGAGAATACTCGATTAAAATTGATCAATTTCCTACGAATTAAGACTTCATGACCGTCTACAATTTCTATGTAGAGAACCCTTAATGAGATTCGCATTTCGTGAATCTCGTGTTCGCCTGACGAAACATATACTGCCGCGGTGATAGGAATTAACAGAGTATAACGGTCTTGATATGCACCAGTGCACGTTGGTATTCCCGAAATCGCTATTAATAATCGCAAATTGTTATTAATTGTCGATAATATCATCGTTCTTCGATTATCCGCGGATCCGTGAACGGTCGCTGCTATTGGTATATTCTTCTAGATCAGCCAATAACAGCGAGCATTGAGTCTGCTGAACGCGACCATTTCCACCATTTCCATACGTTTGCATATACCATGATATATCATCACTGGTCTGCACAGAACATGATCACGTCTGAATTTTTTTTCTTATACGTGGAAATTTACATACTTTATAAATTAATCAAAAATCACAACGATTCAATTGAAAGGCGCAGAAATGTTGATGCGAGCATCCATAATCATTCGCCGGCAAGCATTGCTAAAATCAAACATGATTTCGCAGGTAAAATACTAAATATTTTGCGGCTTTTTAAAGGTTAGGAAGTTATTACCTGGTGGCAAGAATTATAAAACAAGTTTGTATTTTAATGAAAAGAAATTGAGTCAATAAGTATCTGATGGACACACAAATTCTGAAAAAAATATGTGTATACATATTAATAATTCCGTACTAAATACATTTAATTTATTATGTACCTTGATATATAGGATTTATATATTGCTTTTACTTCTGTTTCTTCATTTTATAAATATATTCTATATAAATATTCAAGGAATGAAAAGTTATTTTTTAAGAGTAATAATAGTAAATAATTATCGTTATTGATTCTCAAAAATAATTCTTTTACTGTTATTGTTATCTACTTAAAAAGTAATGTTACTTTTTGTGTTATTTTTTTATGTTAAAGTAAGTAAAATCAGTTTAAAAAATTGTGTAATATTTTTTGTTTAAATATTAATGAAAACAGTAAACGATTATGATACTAAATTGATATATAAAAGCACAAGAAGGAAAATGCTTTTTTAATTTGAGCTAGAGCTTCGTAATATTTCAGAATGAATTTATACATATACATATGAAATTTCTAGTCTTGAAACATAATCCAACTGAGGTGATATTTTTTTACAAATTTTGTAATACATCATTTCTGTCAAACTTAAAGATTGATATTTATAAAGTTTGTCTTTAATACAGTTCTGTGATTGGTTTATAACATGATTCTTCTCATCATAAATCAATCAGAGCCATATTAGTATCTTTAGATATTACTTAAAACAATCTTAAAGTAAGAATAAATTATGAATATTGTCCAAAGATTGAATATACAAAAAAAATTATGTCATAGTATATAAATAAGTATAAAATATAAAATATAAAATATAAAATATATAACAATTAAAGTAACTGTAAAATTCATTACCAAAAGAACGTAATTATTTTAGTTATTATTACAATTATTAAAAAAAAGATAATTTAAATTCATTACCAATTTATTATCAAAAAAAGTAACTTGTGATAATAACAGTGTTATAAATAATGTGTTACTTCTATTTCCTGTATGTACTATATATTAATGCACATTATATTTTATAATAATCTGTATATTTTATTTAGAAGCTAATATGACAAAATACTTGTTCAACGAAAATTTTTTTTTTTTTTAGGAAATTGTTACACATAGACATATCCATTTAGTCACTCAGAAAAAAAGGATTCCTAGAAATAATTCTTTATTGGAGCTGCATAGAAACTATAGAATTACAGGAATTTCTTTAGTGCGTTATGCTAGTACAAATGAAACCACAGAAAGTGAAACTCCAGCAAGTGAAACTATAACAAATGAAATTCCAGCAATTGAAACTATAATAAATGAAACACCACCGCAAAATAGTCCATATAATGAAATACCAGGTATAGAAGCATCTTTGAAAATTAATATTTCTAAGTCCTTTTTATAAATCTACTATTATAAATATTGAGAAAAAATATCTAGTTGCTGTATATTAATTTATATATATATATATATATAAATTTACTTATTAACAATAAATCATTATATATTAATAAACATACTTTCTCTTATCCTTAAAATTTTCTTATACGTAATTATTATAAGAAATAAAAATTATAGAAATTATTTTATGAACTTTATTTATTAATCTGCAGTTTATGTATATAGATCCACCAACACCAATACAAGAAATAATAGAAAATATTGTGAAAGTGCATCCGAATGGAGAGCCAACATTTGAGAGTTTAGGATTAGGTGGTTGGACTCCAACAGGGATTGTACACAATTTCTTAGAATTTATGCACATAAATTTAGATATGCCATGGTGGTTGGCAATTGTTATAAGTACTGGTTTTTTTTATCACAAGATGATTATTGATTTAATAAAAATTCTAAAATTATTAGCACAAATGTAATTGTTTTGTTACAGTTACTATTTGTGCAAGGAGTCTTCTATTTCCCTTAGTGATAAAAGCGCAAAAGAATATGATTCGACTTACAAATCATATGCCAGTAATACAAGACTACCATATGAGATTGACAGAAGCCAGGAATTGCGGCGATCATTTGCAAAGTACGATATGTTAGAAATATTTTGTATTGACGAAATTTTGTTTTGATAAAACACTATATGTTTGCCGATCTCACTATAAAGAAAGTACACTAATTGCTCTCTTCTGAATAGGTGCACAAATAGCGACAGAGATGATGAAATACATGAAAACGAACAAAGTTAGTTTTGTCCAGAACATGATGATGCCATTAATACAGGTATACAATATGCATTTATATGCAAAAAGTGCAAAAAAAGATTATTTCCTAATTATAATTTTAATGTTTCCAGGCACCAGTGTTCATCTCCTTCTTCTTTGCATTGAGAAAAATGGCAAACTTGCCTGTGGAGAGCTTAAAAGACGGTGGCTTTTTGTGGCTAAAGGATCTTACAGTACATGATCCTTATTATATAATGCCGATAATTACCAGTGTAACAATGTTTATCACAATCGAACTCGGCACGGATGGCACTAATATCCATGCGATGGGTCTAATGCGATATGTTTTACGAGCTTTGCCATTCATTGTATTACCGTTTATGTTGCATTTCCCTGGTGTAAGTAATAATAATATCGATATTTCTGTTATTGATATGAGAAGAATTAATAAAGACACTTGTATATCATGAAATATTTAATTTACACGCAAATAATAACTTTAATATTTGATGTACTCTTTCTCTGAATTTTCTTCATCACATTTATCTATATTTGTAGACTATTTTGACATATTGGGTAGCAACAAACACTATCTCTCTGGTACAAACTAGTTTTCTAAAAATCCCACGTATAAAAAAAGCCCTCGGTATGCCTGCCGTGATAAAACGTGATACTCAAAAAGTGTCCACCAAAAGCGGCAAAGGTTTCATTAATGAAGTGAAGGAATGTGAGTATTGCTCAATATATGTATCAAACATTATTATTATTATTATTATTATTATTATTATTATTATTATTATTATTATTATTATTAACTTTATTAAATGCACTGTTAACAAAAGATAGAATACATTATTTTGTATCACGTATTAGTTACACTATAACAAGCCGGACAGTTGAGCAGCTGATTTGAAGCCGTGCCGGTATATTAGAATAAGTGAATTATAAAAAAAAATTCAAAACAATTAATATTACAATTAATACGCAAATTACTATAAGAACACTAGTAGAAAGAAACGTTATAACATAATATACATTACTCATAGAAAACAACAAGAAGAATTGTACAGAACAATTGATCTGACATTAAAATTTTGATGGATCTAGTAATTTCAGAACGAAATACAGGAAGCCGCGGTAGAAAGCATAAAGCAAATGGTATATTATTACAAAATTTCACTACAGTGTAGAAGAAGGCACTCTTCAAATTTGTGATGAGTAGGAAAGTTGGTAACGGATATCAGACATAGCATCTAAATGAGAGTCAACATTAAAACAGATTAGCTCACGAAGAGATCTAGGAGTATTGATGCGAAGAACATTATAAATAAAGCAACATAAATGTACTGTGAAACGTTGGAAAATATTCATCTAACTAAAGCATTGAAAGCAAGGAGTAATATCGATCGTAACTTGTAGTTTCTGAGAGATAATGTAGCGACATAATGTAACGAAAAGGATATAGTAGTTTAAGACAAGAATATGTAAGTCTGCATTTAGTAACAACATGGTGTTCAAATCATAATCATGATGAGTCAATGTGCAAGTCTAGAATTTTGATAGTGCTGGGAATTAATGGAACATTTTGAAGAGATATCGAAAGCAGGAAAGTGAAAAAGTAAGGTAGGAGAACCAATTAAAAATGAAAATTTGGCGGGATTTAAATGCAGTCCATTCAATGTCGACCATTCAACGATTTGTCGAATCGTCATCATTTAGTGAGAACAGTACAACAGAGATTTAGTGTGCAACAGAGAAAGCTTCAGAGGATTTGAAAGGTATAAAGAACAGTACATTGTTAATTGTAAGGTCAACTATATCATCAATATGTAAGGCCTAGAGGAGATGGAAGGTAAATCAGCAATGAACAGATTAAATAAAAAGGACCAAAAATGGAACCTGGAGATACACCAGAGGAGACCTTCGATATTAGGAAGAAACTAGAAGAAGGATTATAAACGAGAACTTGCTAAGAACGATTAGAGAGGAAGGAATGTAAAAGTGATAAAGAGAAGTCACATAGGCCATAATGATGCAACTTGACAGTCAATAGTTCATAATTAACTGTATTGAAAGCTTTAGAAAAATCTAAAGCTACAAGAACCGACAAAGAGTTATTAAAAATATCAAAAGATCGAAGAACAGAGTCTGATAGATTAAGAAGAGAAGTAGTGGTACTGTGATTTTTACGGAAGCCGGATTGACATTCAGAAATTACATCATTCACATGAAAGAAATTTGTATAAAAATGATGCGTTCCTGAATTTTTGAAAGAAAAAGAGGAAGAGTAATTGGATGAAAAGACGATAGAGAAAAAAATTAGATGTCTTCGGGAGAGGAATAACTATTGAGTGTTTCCATGCAAAAAGAAAAATCCCTCTAGTTAGGTATGAATTAAAGATAAATAGTAATGGCTCAAAACAATTAGGAGAGAAGCAATATGCGTCCTGAGAAATCATAAGATCCAGCGGAAGTAAGTTTTATAGATTTAAATGTTGTATAGGTCGGCCATATTAATTAGAGAAAAATGAAATTCATTCGAAGTGACGGATTAAATATGAAGAAAGTGATTAATGACAGAACTGGAACACGGAAGAGGGAAGAGATTGTAAGAAATATTTAATTATTTAAACTGTTAAGATTAAGGAGATGTTCAAGGATAGTATGAAAGGTGGAGCTATAACACAGAGATGCCAAAAATTGCGAAGAGAGTAAACACACTTGAGTAAAGACAAGCTTAGAAAATATTATTTTTCGCGCCTAGTCTAATTGTAGAAGATATTAGATTTCGTAATTTAATATAACTAATTATCATTAGAATTGTTCTTCATATGCTTGCTTAACGCTCAATTTCTAATTTTTATGAGCTTGCGAATCGCTTCAGAAGTGCTCGAGAAAGAGCGTTTGTACGTAAGCAATACAAGACAATCGAAAATATTAGTTAGATTCGATGTAAAAGAAGAAACCATATCATCTACATTATTCATAGCATAAAACTGTGACCAATCAATTTGATTAATCATGTTCTCTAAAGCTTCATCAGAAATTGAATTCAAATTACGGCAGAGCCTCTTACGTGAAGGACGATGTGATTTCTCAATATTTAAATATGCATAGATTATACGATGATCATTAATATCATCGTATACGCCCGACTCTAAAACCCATAAATCAAGAAACAGAAATATTAAATCCAAAAGAGATGCGCAATTGCTTATTCTCGTAGGAATGTCTATTATTTGTTTCATCGAGCATAATGATATAATATTTTGTAAATAATGCGCATGAGTAGCTTGTGGATTCAAGAGATCAATATTAAGATTGTCCATACGTGCAATGTAATCAGTACTATAAAAAACGCTAAATAGACATACCTCAAGGTCATATATCAAAATCGACGCTTGAAGAAGATAAATAGAGAAAATCGCTATCCGCTTTTTATGAAGATGTACAAACCGACAATCTCGATAGCGGAATTCGCGAGAAGGATGCGCAAGTTGATGGGTGAGTAAGGCAATGCGCTATTTATATATAAGGCAACACTATCTCTCAAGCTATATGTCCTGTCAGAGCGTAGATAATCTTTAATAGCATAGATAGTCGAATCATCCCTCTCACGAAACCACGTCTCAGAAAAGAGCCAGTATATCCACGAAGAGAGATAAGTCTTTTACATATGCAAAATGAGGCGCAATCTTATATTTATATGTGCAAAAATTTTCAAATCGTGACGCATGTAAAAGCAACTCAAGCGTGGAATTGTTTAAAGTAGGTAAAGAGTTTAAGGAAACGAGAGATAATCAGAGGGAGAGGATGGGGTAGAAGATAAAAATAATGGTGAAACGGTGAAAAAGCAGGTGTGATTGGGAGAAAAGTGAGTGCAAAGCATTTATAGAGGAATAATTGGAGGAGTCAGAGTGTGGTTACATTATCAGATGGAGCCGTAGAGGAGCGAGATTGTCTCGACGTGAGCATGGCAACGACAGAGGCGTAGCCTGGCGAACCGCAAAGATCGTCTTAATGAAATACTCCGTAGAAGAGAATTTTCGAATTTGAGAGTTATTCTTATCGGATTCTCTAAAATAGATTATGCTACGACGCATCCAGACATGCTGCGTTGAAGAATGGAGAACTCTAGCCTTCCTCAAGGCAACCCTTTCGGAAGCGGTAGATCGTATATAGAGATTATCGGAAGGCCATGATTTTTTAATATCGCAATGATGATGATGATCCGCGTTTAAAATAAGCTGCAGCAAGCCATTCATTTCTTTTAATTATCGACATGAATCTAATGATAAGCGGCCTAGAAAAAACAGAGTTTCTATCCAGTCTACGTTAGCAATATCATCCAGCAAAATCGATAGATCCAGATTATAAAGACCAGAGCTGACAGAAGACCCAAATGATCTTCACCTTGAGAGGCTGGAAAACCAAAAATGAGGCAACAGCATCCTCGAGACGTAACCTTGAAGAGAAAGTCTCTAACCTATTGTTAAGATCCACCATCGAATTAAATCTTCTATGGATCCAAGCCTAGTCTCCAGCGAGTCAAGCCCAAGTGCCAGATCAGATATCCTATCAACAAGATTAGCGAACGCACGCACAACATCGACAAAGTCGATCGCTCTACAAGAACATCCATCTTGTAGAACATTCATCAGCAGCATTCTTAACACTCATAGAATCACGGTTAGTGGAGGAGCATTATCTGTGCCACAAAAAGAGCATAAACGACTGCGTGGTAAAAATCGCTTACATTTGGAATAAGCAATTTACTCGAGATTCCAAGCTTGCTTTGTTGTGACGTAGCAAAATAAAGCGATAGGATTGGAGTAAAGGATAATAATATTTACACGCCATTTAAAAATTAGGAAAAGAATAATAATACAAGCATTAATTAATTTGAAATGTATGGATAAGAACAAAGAAACAAAGTAAAGCAATCTTATATATCTTGTGTAATTAATTTGAATAAAATTAACTTCACAATAAATCGTAATGCAACCATCGCTAAATGCTCAAAATGCGATAAGTGGTGCCGACAGTGATGCCAACACTGCCCCCATCCCTTCCCCCCCCTGAGATGCAGTCTTAACAGTCGTGGGCGATAACAGCCACAGAGCAACAGACCAAATGATTATCCAATGACAAAGAATGGAGTAAAGCAATAAAACAGCTCACAGATGCAGAAGCAGACTTGAAAAGCTGAATGCAGGCAGATGGATGAAATCGCCAGAGACAGACGAAAGATTTTCCAAAGAAATTTCGAATATAATGTTGCCAGAAAATCAGATGGAAGAAGAGCCGAAGAGAGCAAACAGTAAACACATCTGAATAAGATGATGACTCGCGCGCGACTGATATATCATGTTGAAAAATAATCAATACTTTGAGAAAATTGAGTGTCTGTTAATATATATGTATACACTGATAATGTTTAACTTTATATAAAAATAATGGACAAATATAATCAGTTGCGTATATAAATAAATTATCACTCGTATTTTATAAAGTATGATACCTTAAAAATCTGCATTATATTCATTTTAGCTTGGACAAATATGAAGATAACAAAGCAGCTATCTGATAGAGAACGAGCAGATACAATACAGTTTAACAGCGCGGGTAAGGGTCCCGTAGTGAAGACATTTAAATATGATCCGACGAAACAAAAGCAATCGACAACAATCTTTACAAAAAGTAGAGAATAATTTTATTTAAAATTAATGTATTTAGTTACACAATGTGCAACACAATAAACAAAATTGTAATTATAGCTGTAATAAAGAAAATACTATTTAATATAAAATCTATTTTTATAATATTAATTTTGTTAAGCATAATAAATCTTTTATATTTTTCTTAATAAAAAACGTATTTGTTATAGATAATAGATAGAAAAATTCACAATTGAATAAATAAAAAGGAGAATTCATTAGATTTCATTAGAAAATTAAAAATACAAGAAGCTCTTTGATTTAATATCTTTGTAAAAGTTTATTTTTTTATTTAGAAATATTTTCTTTTATATATACATATATACATATATATGTGTGTATGTACATATATATATATATATATATATACACACATATATAATGTATTAACTGTATAAGGAAGTATTTGGAAGTTCTATTTTCGTCTCTTGTCACTTATATACTTTATATTATATATGTATATATACGTTTATTGAAACGGCTGTTCCTCCTCTGGACTGAGTGACCTTTCGACATTCTGCTGTGTCACAAAGACACTTTGTGTTTTTGCCGTAAGATTTGCCTGCTAAAAAAATATTTTTATATTAATAATGTTTCATCAAATATATATTTCTGTGATTTTCTAACTCTTTGGATCACTGACAAGATATTAAATTTGTTCGCATGCTCCAACATGCTCCTACTACCTTCCTACTCACTTCAATGAGCGCTTAGGAATTATGATAAAAAGCATGTTGGAGCATAACGCGAACAAATCTATTATTAATGATGACTTCCAAAAAACTTGCCGAATATCAAGTTTCTGGAAATTTGTATATAAGAAACCAATGTACTTAAAAATATTAAACCAATATATATACATTTTTAAATAATAAATAAAGAAAACTATTCAAGCTGAGCTGAATGTCTTTGTTTATAAATGTATCAGTATTAAACAAAGTCAAAAGCATTGTTTTAATTAATGAAAATAGAGAAAGTTATACGTGAGTTCCTATTATACTTGAGTTCCTACAGTGAATCGATCAACTTGAGGATTGAGTAAGTTAAAGATAATATAATGGATTTGAAATTATTTTTTTCTTAATTTGAACATCCTTGTTCTAAAAGATTCGCTTGCTAATTGCATATCAAATAATTTTATCATTTATGAACAAACTTATAAAGATAATTAAATGTGTAATACGAGTACATGAAATGAATAGCATATGTGTTAACATTTATACAAAGTAATAATATTATTTATGCATAGTAATAAGAATCTTCTTGTAAAATTTTATTGATATATGTGTAATTTATGCTCTTTATAACACTGAGAATGATTAAATATAAGATTGAAATGTTTAATTTATTATTCCTGACTTTGTTTAACACTGATATATTTAAGCAAAAATCTAACTCGGCTCGAATGAATTATTTATTTATTATTTGAATTTATATTCATTAGAGCCTTATTATAGTGATTTAAATTTTATAACCAACGTACATTTTATTGTAATAAATAAATTTAAGAGATTATACCTGTGTCACTGATGTGTTAGTGTGACTACTAGCGGCCATACACACTACAACTAATTTCGGTGTAGAACTCTGTACATGTGTCTTCTGTTGGGCGACATTAGTTTGCGTTAATTTAACTTGTTGTTGCTGCTGTTGTTGCTGTGGTTGTTGTGTTTGTGTCTGTGTCTGCTGCTGTTGTTGCTGCATCGAACTAGTATTGATAGTGGTATTTATATTAGAGATCGTAGGAGTTTGTGAGCGTGACTGCAAAATAACAAATTTTTGTCCACCGGTAGCGGAAGATCCGGTAGTACTTCTGCTCGTGCCAAGCATGAATGTGCGGCCGGGTTGTTGACCTGCACTCGAACTGGATACTATAACATATATTATAATATAGTATTACTTATCACTACCATACATCGATAACGATTTCCGTACCTGTTTGCACAAGTGTTTTTCCTGTACAATTAGAACCTTGTTGCTGATTTGTAGTAAGTGCTGTAGTTGTAGCTGTAGTTGTTAAAGCAGTGGGTTGCGTACGAGCTTTTACAACTGCAGCGCACAATGCAGGTCCTATATATCCATAATCTTGTTTATATTCGTCTACATAATCTGGTAGCGATCGTATTGTTTTCAAGACTGGAGCAACCGATTTCTAGAAACATTTTTTACAATGCATCACACAATGTATCTCCAATATGCATAATTAGAATATTATAGAATAAAGTATTGAAATAATAAATTATTAAAAGGAATAATTAGTAGATACATTAATTTTTTATGGAAAATAGACAAGCTGCGCGCACGCGCAGCATACATACACATAATGATTAAAAAAATTCTTATACAGCTTTACAAGAAAGAATAGAGAATATTTTAACTGTAGAAATCAAAGCCTTAAACAGTCTAGCTGGATCTTAATGCTATGATTCTTATATGAATTTATATGCTACGTAGTCTCTAGAAACGCGCGCCGAAATGATTTTTCGGTCGTGAAACACTAACTCTACTAAACTACTGCAATAATATCACGAGTTAAATTGACTCCCAATTTTTTTATGCTTTCGACGCGCGTTTCTAGAGACTACGTACGTAGTATATAAATTCACATAAGAATTATACAGGTATTAAGATCCAGCTGAACCGTTTAAGGCTTTGATTTCTATAGTTTGTGTTATCACATGTACGATCTTATAATATATTATATAGAGAATATTTTAATTTTAAAAGTTCCTGACTGAAGAGAATAGTTCTTCAGTTTCTTAACAAAACGAAAATTTATATTCTTAGTGTGATGCATAACTCTATGTGAGAGCAATTGGCAGTAGTATATTTGATCTCGATTCTCAGTGTATATCTCAAATTTATATAGGGATGATCGAGAATTGAAGTAGATATAGATTGATATAGAGTATAAAAAGAGTATAGTAAAAGAGTATAAAATATTATAAATTTTGAGAATATATCCATATTTCATTCCATACACGTAGATACGTTAAATGTCTTACAGCTTTTAAAATTAAACAGCTTTTAAATTAGTTTTACGTACCACAAGCAAAGTCTTAATATGTCCTGCTCCATTTTTATCTACACTAGATAGTCCTTGGCCCTCGATACACGATTCGATACGTTCAGAGATGGACTTAATTTTAGGAATAACTAGAGCTTTAATCACTTCTGGTCCTAATTCACAAAGACCTTCGATCGCCCCATATAAAGATGCCAACGGTGTCTACAACAAATAATAACTTTTTGAAATAGCAAGTGAAATTCATTCTAAAAAGAAATTGACAACAAGATCAAGAAGAGCATTATTTTGATTTATTTTATCATTTCTTTTTTTTCTTGATTAAGTACTTTATGTTATTTACATAGCTGTTACCTGATTATTTTTTGCCAATGCTTGACTAAACATACGGGTGACCCTAGTTTGCACATTATTCGTAGAGGTATTAAAATTTTTACATATCTGCGCCATCAACCGAGAAGCAAAATCGCGTAATGCCCAATGATTGTCTACCTCAGGTCTCATACACAATTGTCGAGAAACTATACAGGTTGCAACTGACGGTATCAATTCGTGAAGCTGCAAATCGAAATATTTTAATATATCAAAATAAAAATAATAGTTTATTAATACGTTTATAAAAGATGAAGGCTTACATATTTCTCCAAATAAAGACTTGGATTATCAAGTAGAGCTTTGACCATTCGCATGAGGTAGATGAGCAGCGCGAGATGATTCTGTACAACGTTAACCCGCACTCCCTCCGCAATAAAAGTGCACATACGAGCCAACATTTCATGTAGACCTGGATCCGCTGAGAGCGATTGAAGAGCCTCTGCCCTACGAGCTTCATCAGACCCAACGCATGCTTCAGTTATTTCCTTGTAGTACAATTGCTGTTCCACACTGAGTTCGTGTGTTGCGAGCTGCTTTACATGAACAGTTTCAATGTTTCGTAGCTTTTGACTTTTGCCACCACCGCCTGGTTTACCAACACCAATGTTTTGATTTTTACTTGAAAGCTTAATTGTTGGGTCAACACTTTCCAATTTCTGGGCATCTGTTAAAAAATTAATATAATAATAATTGAAAAATTAAGAGTACTTACAAATTATGAAATATGTTCTTAAATTTTTCTTTAATAACTTTCAAAAGAAGAAACGAAGAAAATTTCTTTTTATGACATTTTATAAAAATCAAAGAATCAGATAAAACCTTTTGATACTGGCGGTGGATTTTCTGGTATGGTAGGTTGGACTCCATCAATGCACAGCCAATGAGCTCGCAATGTAATTTCCAGAGGTAGCTTTGGCCATGACTGTCCGCCAGCTGTAGCTACAATCTCATTAAGATCGATTTCTTTTTCCTCTACAAAATGCAATTCTCTACCGCCACCTGATGCAAAACGGAATGGTATGTGATCTTTGGCGAAAAAACCATAAGTTGGCTCAATATTCTTAATCTTCAACGCATGATCTATGTCATGTGCAGTCATTCGTTGACGTTTTCCATGTCTCATAAATTTTGCAGCGTCCTATAAAAAAAATACAATTATTATAACTGTTATATAAAAATATTTAATTTATGAATCACTGACAATGCAGTAATTTGTATATATAAAACAGAGCATTTGTATAATATTAAAGCAAAATATATATATAACGCTATATCGAGTCAGAACAACAGATATTTTAATCTCTAAAGTCTTAAACTTTAATGCTTAATAACTTGATTTACAAGGCTGACAGCTGCGTTTTTCTGTCAGATTCTTTCATTTTGAGTTGAATGAGTGTTGAATGAGTAAATTTTTATTAAAATCTTAGAGAGAGGGGAAGAGTATTCTAAATAATTACCTAGAGATATACTATGCATTCTGTTTTCACACTGATCTGCTGTAAGCATCAGTTCATCTTTATTGTCTATCAAATATTAAACAAGTATAATGCTTACAAACACTGCAAAACAGAATGCATCCATAATCTTTAATGAATTTGAGATTAATCTCTTCTTTTTTTCTCCATTGTAATAAAAATATTTAATATATAAATTTTAATAAAAAATTTAATATATAAATTAAATATATATATGAATAGAAGTTATTCACACTAACCTGAACAATTTCTTTTAACCTGTAACTGACATCCTCTGCAAGATCTTTTGCAGCTTCATCCGGAAAATTGCCAACACCAATACTTTCTGCTATCACTTTGATAGACTCTTGAGACAAAGTTGTCCCGTACATAGATTCATTTTCACTCATTTTGAAATTGTTTTGTGAATATCAATAAATAAAGCTTTATAAATAAGCTTACTGCTCAACTTTTACAGTTTCCTATAAATACAACATATATAATAATATAATATCACGACACAAGTAATACTTATTACTAAGAAAAAATTGATTGGCAACAATGAGATAAACATAAATAACTGCCTATTTTGATATCAAAATTATAAGATTCTTGTATACTTTTTATAAATAGATGTTACAAACAGTGCCAATTATTATCTCAAATGAACATAAATTACTTACAAAAGAGTGCTATAGATTAAAAGTACTATATATCTTTAAACGCAAATGTAAATATTACGATTGTAATGATGCAAAAATTATCTCACATCTGCAAATACCCGTTGATATAGAATGCAAAAAGTCCACAAAGATTAAAATTACGGTATTATTTTTAATTCGTTTCTCTGACATAGTGAACACTTTTCACAATTATTACAAGGTTATAAATTCCAAATTATAAATTCACATCACTCCAACCTAAAACTCCTCTATAGCCATTTCAAGCCATTCCAGGCCTAGACTTGTTTGATGACTGCTTTAGGCTTTAGATACAGTCAGAGAAAAATTTGAGAAAGCCCATACCGGCCTTTTTCCTGCTATCATCGAAATCACCCGTACACTACCGCCAGTACATCCATTTTGGGGACTACGTAACTACATACAGTTTCTGACACTATAGATCGTTGAAAATAGATGTGGTTCGTCTCCGTACTAAATTCTCAGGGCAACAGCGTGCAGACTATCCATAGGAAGGGTAGTTTAATGATGAACGAAGATATTTTAATTTCGCATCTCCTACATATGTAAATAAAAGTTGTTAAATTTTAATAAACGAAATTGAAAATTTAAACAAGTTAATTTATGTGTATGTGTGTGTGTGTGTGTGTGTGTGTGTGTGTGTGTGTGTGTGTGTGTGTGTGTGTGTGTGTCTGAATTTTGTCTTATAAAATTTTATAAAATTATGAAATTATGTTTTCTTGTAAATTTTCAACCCGTTTTTACCAAACATAATTACTAGTATAACTCTTTTATTTTAGAATAACAACATTTCTAACTTATTTCTTATTTAATATTTTAAATAAGTTTTCGGAAATTATTTTATATTTTTTGTTTAAAACAAGATACCAGCTTGTTTTTACTGATTTTTACGATTTTGTATTTTAAATAAGTTTCTGGAACTTATTTTATATTTTTTATTTTAAATAATTTATAATAGTTATTTTATCGAATCTGATCGGCATTATACGTAAGTAACGAATTTCTGAAACACAGATAATTTACAGTAATAGTAGTGTCTTAAATTAAATTTTTTAGTTAAAAAATTAAATAATGAGAACAAGATATTTAATACTTTTGATCGAAACTGTATTGAGCGCAAATTGTTTCAATATTAAGAAAATTTGCATATATCTTTATAGAAGAATACTATCAATCTTAGTTTAAGTATGAAACATTTAAAAATATTTTAAAAGTGTAATGAAAATTGAGACATAATGTACCGTTGAAAAATCAAAAATATCTCACACACGCGAATAATTATTAATTACGTTTATAAAAAGAATCGCGCAAATAATATAGGATTAAACTAGTGTCAGAGATGCTACAAAGCAAAGCGCGAAATATACGACGATACCGTTTGTCAAAATCATGTAAAACATGAATAAACTCTGAATATTTTTCATTCGCAATAGTAGGATGTCTAAACAGCGCGAAGCGGACAATGAGGGGTGGGGGAGCATGTCGCGCGGCGCGGTGGTTGACCTACGTCATCACTTCGGCATTCGCTCGGTGACCTCGGAGCGAGATATACGTAGTATGAGACACTTCGCATGTCGTATTAATCCACGAAAATTAAATATCTACGAACGCGAATTGATCAATTGATAATTTGTGATCCGTGAACATATCGAGCGACTGCCATTCGTCGAAGATATATAGTTATACTATCACACATTCTAAATATGCATCGAAATGATAGTTCAGAAATTACGAATTGTCACGTTTAGACCGGTACTCTCTAATGATCGTGAGTGATAGTACGTCGATGGCTTTGCATACTCTCTATTTTCGGATCGAAAGCGTACGATGCATAAATTTAGATTTATTGAATTACTGGATTACGATTCAAAAGTAACAAAAAGGTAAAATGCGTCAATCTTTTGTTAAAAATATTGCGTACATTGCGCGGATTTCGTGTAACAAAAAGTTATAACAAATTATAAATCGCTTATAATTGTAACACAACTTGAAATATCTATTGTAAGATATAGATGAGTTGCGTAACGAATCCAAGAAATAAAACAAAGATCGTGCAATAAAACCTATTCATCGAAGAATCTTAAAAATGTAACGACTAGATTATTTTACTGATTTTGTAATAGACGTTAATATTTCGACAGTTAGATGATCGGTGTGTAATCTTGAGGATTGTTTTGGCGCGGAAGGGCGGACGGACAGGCGGCGCGTCACGTTTATGCGAAGTTATTCGCAGTTCATACGCAGTTATTCCATTATCGAAGCTCGTACAGGCAGGTAGTCGTGTCGTGTGCCGCTCTTCTGCACTTTTTCTTTTTCAAACGTAATCGCGACAAATGCTAAATATGAAACATTGTATTTTATTGCATACTAATTAAAAGTATACGATTACACAAGCTCCCACGAATAATTATTCATAAAAGAATCGAGACAATCATATATCACGGAATAGATATTTCGTATGGTTCATTCGTTTGAAATCAAAACGCGATGGAATTTATTTCACGATAATTACGGACGACAATTATTTTTGTTTAATGTAACATTTTTACACTCACTTGAGTATAACTCGATTATTCTTCGAACGGTATCACGCGAGTTATAAAGAAGCTACAAATACTCTCATGCAAATAACGCAATTCCTCCTTTCACAGTTAATATATATAGTTTATGTAATTAATAATTTAATTAATTTTCGTGCATCTTTCGTTATACAATCCATATAAAAATCCATAACTATACAATTATTTGTTGGTAATAAAAGAAATATCTCTTTTTCTATTAATTTCTAGCTCATCCCATTGATTCTAATCATATCTTACAGACATCGTAATAAGAGATTCAGCCCTTATATTATATTTTTCAAATGAACCCTCTCACGGGTACACCTTGACATGGTGAGAGGGCTCAGTACCCAGAGAATATATACGAAAAGAACAATTTTTCTCAAGTATCTAAAAATTTTCTGAATGATATATCTGAATAATATATCTAGATAAATTTTTAGATATTGAGTAAAATCATTTTCTTCGTGTAAAAATCCAATGGGGAAGCTAACGTACCCTCGTCCGCCGATTTAAGTGAAAGTGAACGAACCGCAGCCGGTTCGTCGCGTCGCGCGTTTGTTTCGGGAGTGCCGTTTAAGTTATCGGACTATAAATGGACTTTTGATAAAACCCATTCGAATGGCATTCTAGTTCGACGATGGAATCACATTTTCGATGTTTCGACAGGAAAGCGGAACTCTCTTTGGGACGTTGCTGAGGTGGTCACGGTCACTGCAACGCTCTCACGCCAAGTGCTCCGGGCACGAGGTGATGCCGGCCGCGTAATGTCACGTACTTCGTGGTGCTGTGTTCGCGCGGTTTAGCAACTACTGTTGTTGTCGGCTAATTGAGGACACGCTCTGTCTGTCGGCAAACGGTTCGGCTCTTAGCGGTAAGAAGCAATCGATTGACTCAGATTCATCTCTGGGCCTGTATTCTGTAATTCGAGTTATACAGTTGTTATGAGCTCATAACGATTGCATAACGAGTTACAGTATTCCGCCCTGGTGGATCGCCCAAAAAGGGTTGTATAACTCTGGTCAGGGCGCTCATTTCTCTGCGTTTATCTACCAGCATCTGAATGATTCTCGCGTTTAACATGACTCGATTAGAGCCTAGCTCTAGTAGTTTTTTTTAAAAACTAGCTCGTGACGAGGGGTTGGAATCCATTTCTTGAATTGTCTAGATTGTTAGACAATCGGCAATGGTACCAATTTTTCTCTTATTAGAGGCGCTTGTCACGTCTACCAGCCTCTTGGAATCGCTCGTGGTACAGCACCACTTGTGTCCCACTAGAACTAGTAGTTAGGGCGTATGACTGAGTCAATGTTAAATGTGATGTAGGCGTAAACCAGAGGTGACGGATTCGATACGATCGATTTTGTCTTCTTTCGTGTGGGACTTAACCCTTGTTCGGTATTCATCGTGTGTTTCACAAGTACTCGTCGACGTGTGGTGTTGATTCCATCTATCGAAATAGCAATCCTGTCATGGGTTTTGTAAACGTGGAGTGCCGCAGTGTCGCGCGAAAGACTTTTATAAATAAATAGTCCGCGCGCGTTTATAGTATATTGTTCGCGAGTGTTTCACGCGAGTGTCTTGTGCGAGAGGATGTCAACCCGATTCTGAGAGGAGGAAGAGGTCTGGGAGAGGCATCGGGCACCGGCGGAGCAACCTTGCGGTAAATATTTTTTGCTTATGAAAAATCAATATCTTTCTTCTATTTATTCGTTTTATTTTACAATGATTTAAAAATGATAATTAGAAAAAGGATTATTTTGAAATTTTATTTATACGAATTTTTAAGATCTGTTTTAAAAATGTATAATTATTTTATAAATATCTAATTCAATGATGAATTAAAAATTCGATGCTTTTAAAAATTATATATTTTGAAAATTATATGATTATTTTAAGAGAACTTTGGGTTTTTAAAAATATTGTTTGCGTTTTTCCTGGTTTGTTATAATTTGAATTTTATATTTTTTTGTTACAGAATCATCGTAGCGACGTTGCAGATATAACTCCGCTGTTGCGCATCGGGTTGGTGAGTGACGAATTCATATTTTTATTGAGATAATGAATGTGTGTAATTTTATTAATATATTATATATATCTATAAATACATATGCTTAGTTTAATAAAAATATATGGATAAATATATGTATAGCATTCCATACATTCGTTATCTTAAAATGGATAAGTTAGAACAGATTAGGATAAACTTAATCCTGGATGCCTTCTTATTATTGTGCATGCACTGTTAAATTTATAATGTTACGTTACACCCAGTTTGAGTCTACAAAATGGATTAATGAATTTTATGTATGAATTTACAATTTAAAATAAAAACAAACAAATGAATTTTACGTATGAATTTATAATTTAAAACAAAATTTGAGCTAAATTGAATAATCTTCCTGAGTTAAATAGTTTTATTTTATTCTTATAGTTAAATTAACGAGATATTGTAAAAGTAGTGGCGAAAATTTCTAATTATCCGCATATGTCGCCACTGTTTTTATATAATATCTTGTTAATTTAACTATAAAAATAAAGTAAAACTATTTAACTTAGGAAGATTATTCAATTTAGCTCAAATTTTGTTTTAAATTATAAATTTACAAGTTAATGTGAACGCTTTAACACGAAGTAACTCAAGCTCGGTTTGATAATTTAAGCTGAGAAATATAATAAAAAATAAATTATTTCAATAATCGTGTTTTATACAATATTAAAGCAACTCGGAAAAAAATATTTTATATATAATTATATAAAATTATATATAATATATAATATATAATATATATATAATATAAAAATAAAAATTATTTCTTGATTTACAATATTGTCAAGCGAAATAGAGTTTATTTAATTATATTAAAGAAGATTCTGAATCAAAACATCTATTTATTATATTCGTATTAATGATATGTTAAATTAATTTTGAGATTTTAATCAAACATCTTGTATTGCTCGTGTATTTGATTGTGTATTTGAATTGTTTTGCTGTGAAAATTATATATTATTATTTAATTTTATAATTATATATAAAATATTTTTTCTCGGGAATATGTCTTGACATACTTGGAAATAAAAATAAAAAAAAATAAATATTTGTTTTTAAATATATGAAATACATAAAATTAAAAAATACAGTTTATATAAAATAATAAAATGATTAAAATGAATGAAATTGTTATTTATATGAATATCATAATCTATGGAAAAGCGTTTGTTACAGTAACAAACAAATATTGCTTTATTAATTTTTCTATCTATTCTATTCCCAAATATTCATTCAGGATTAAGTTTCATATAAGTTGATGCAGAAAAGCAATATCTACATATATACTGTTAATATGTACTGTTTTTTAAAAAGAATTTTCTATTGTTTTACACTTATTTGTATACATGTTACTAATAAAATAACAACGAAAATTTTAATGTAACGCATATAATTTATTGATCTCGTTTTTCTATAAAAGACGTTTTATGATTATTAATTATTATTATTTATTTCAATGCACTGACTTTAGCCTGATCTTTTAAAACTTGTTCATACATAGTAACTGGATTTTATACCAGTTAAAGTAGTAACATGATGTAAGAACCAAAATATACATTTTATCAAGAAATAGAAGAATTTTATCTCATAGTTATTTTAATATCGAATAATATTCAGTTTTGTTAACTTAAAATATTTAATATTAAAATAATAAATTATACAAAAATGATTCGAATATTAATAATTACAATATTAATAATTTACAAAATACAAAGAGATATATTTATTGATACAAGATAAAATTATTCCTTTTGGATCTTACATCATTTATATCAATTTCTCATCTCTGCATGCTTTGAGATGAGATTCAGCAACGAATCGTTCGAATCTTTAAAAATGGGCCTGAATTTTATCAGATGATAATCGATTTTCAATTTATTTTTAAATTAAAGTTTTGTTTTTTTTATATAGTAATGTTTATATTAAAAAGTTTAATCTAATTTAATATTCGAGACTTTTAAAATAAAAACGTTATTGGCTTAAAGATGTTTAAAATTTAGATTAATTTTAGTCGAATATTTATATTTAGAATAAACGCGATATTTCTTTATTGTATATTAATGGAATTATTATTATTATTGATAATTATTTATATTATAATTTAATCAAATTAATTGATGGCCCCTTCGCGACGCGTTCGTGTTTCGCGCATCATACATAAGCGTAAAATCTTACGCTTATTGCCGGCAATATTAGTCGGCAACAGTCGGCAGCAAAAAGGAGTACTTCTCCTTGTTATCGATTTCTGGTATATGAAACCAGAATATTGGCCAGGAGCAACGAAAGGTGAGTTCAATCTGGCCAGAAGAAAGAAGAATATCTAAGAGTATACGAAGTAGGTTGGTGTGTAACACCAATTTATGTTTTTAAAAGGGATATGTACATTGAGAAAAAAAATTTGTTTAACGAACTAATCACATTTAATTGTTTGCAAATTTGATTATTTTATTAAATTTTATTTAATTGAATTTAACCGTAGTCTGTTTAACGAACTGTTCAATGTTAAGCAGACTACGATTAAATTCAATTAAATAAAATTTGTTGAATAATCAATCTGCAAACAACTAAATGTATGTAGTGAGTTGAACAAATTTTTTTTCTCAGTGTATAAAGATAAAGAACTGAATATTCGGGAGGGTAACTTGCTCGCAAATTGCGAGTTCTTATATTTTTTTTAAATATTGCTTATGTATTTAAAATACAAAAATAACCAATAAACAGGACTAATGAGAGTTAACGCGGATAATCAAGCGCAAGTTTTGTAGATTTTTTAATCTCTCACTATTCTTGTTAATTTTTTTGTATTTTAAAAATTGAAAGTCTGTTTAAATAATTATTATTTATTGCTTGTTTATTTAGTATGATTAAATTATCCCACTAAATTCATCAGTACGCGATAGGACATGGTTAAGCATTAGCTGCTGTGTTCAGTAGAGAAAACAGCTTTAATTATAATTGTTGTAAAATTCTTCAATATGATTTATATTAAATCCATAAGGAACCAAAAGCAAAAACCAATCATATTGAAAAATTTTAGAACATTTACAAAGTTGTTTTCTCTGCTTAACATAGCTATATTAACGTATTATATTCGCAATGTTATTATACATTAATGAAGTAATGTAGGTAGGAATATACGGGTGAAAAAGGGTGCGAATAAGCACGAATAAATGAAAATACAGGTAAATAAGACAAGTATGAATAGGTAGAGACTGTATAGGTATAGGTAGGGACAAACCCTACCCTAAGTATGGATAGATAGGGATAAACACAACCATTTTAAATTAAAAAATTAAATTATTACAAATAAAATGACACTTAAATAAATTTCGCGATCGAGTAATTAAATTTTATTTTAAAAATAAAAATAATGAAACTAAAAGATATTACATACGTAGACATCACATGTATGTACATATTTGATCATTGGAAAGGAGGGATTAAAAATTAAATAAAATTTTTAATTAATTTTAAATTTTATTTAATTATCAGCATCCCGTTTCAATTATCAAATATGAAAATAAACTAAATTAATTTTAAATTTCATTGATTTTTCAGCTCCCTTAAAATTAAACTTTTTGTAAAATTATATGCATGTACAAATTATGTAACGCGTTAATATATTGTAATTAATTTTTTTATAAGTAAGTATACGTATAATAGTGTTAGGTACGTGAAATAAAATTTATGTAAACTATGTTCAGATAAATGTCATCATATTTGCTTTTGTAATTTGCATAATTAGTTGATTATTAATAAATTACAGATTTATTGAAATGTATGTATTGAATATGTATCATAATATCTGTTATAATATTTAGATAGCATTTATCTTGTCATAGTAAATCAAATTTATTGTGGTTTTATTGATGTAAATTATATGAAATCGACGAAACATATGATAACGAAAATTATTTATTGATTTAATGAGTTCGATAAAAATTTAATTTTAAAACTTTTTTTTAATTTAGATTTTATTTTGAATTTCAAAAAATCATTAATAATTTTGACTTCTAATTAAAAATTTGATGTTTAGAATAATCGTCAATTTTTTTTCGTATTTAGTATACAAATTTATTAAAGAAATCAGTGAAAATTGAAGCTTTGACTGAGGTAATAATTAAATATTAACTTCTAGTTTGTGAAATTTTTGACTTACATTTTTAGCATTACAGAATTACAAGTATATCTTAGTGATTAATTTATTATAAGCAAAGGTTTCCTGCGTTAGGTGGATGCCAATAAGGCGTAGTTTGTACCGAAAAGTTGAAAATATTTTTATTATGGAAAATTATTTACTGCCGTTTTCCGTAAAGTCCATTCGCAAAATTTAATTTGGTACTCCATTGAAGATTCTTATACAGGATCGGAATTAATCTCGGGTTTTCTCAGTTCCTGGAAGTAATAATTTTATCAATGAGTCAATGACAATGCTATATATTTTCAAATTGCGAAATTAATTCATACATATTTTCGATATAATTTTCGTTGCTTTTTTAATTTTGCTAAATGTTCTCTCGCTAGTAGTAATGTTAGTTAATACTAGTGAGTGAAGAACAGTACTAGTTAGTAATAGTACCGTCTTAATTACAATAGAAATTTCGTAATATTATGATTAATATGAATATATAATTTTATTTGTTTAAATTCTTAAATAAAAAAAAAATTATTAAATAAATAAACTTAAGTTTTATACAAAAAATTTGATTATTTTTTGATGATTGCTTTAATAAAAATTTAGTTACGAATGTATATATTTAATTTTCTAACTGTAATTTTAAAAATCATTTTTAGATATTGGACATCCCGCCATTGTAAAATATTATTAATTATTAATTTATATGTATATACATATTTTCTATAATAAAATACATGCTGATATTATAAGATTATATTTAACAAATTTTTGTTAAATTATTTTTTAGATTTAGAATTTTTATCAAAAAGATATTATATTCTTTTAATTATCATGAATATATGAATTTAATTAAAAATGTATGGGTACACTAGAGGAAATTCGAGATAAGTCGAATGGGTACTCTCATATTAGCGGGATATTAATAATTAAAATTTTTGGAAAAGATAGAAAAATAAGGAATTGTTAAATTTTATATAATAAATTTTTCATAATAGTTATTTAAAATCCCGTTATTATCAGGTTCGATTTATCTCGAACAGATGGTACCCGAGAAGCTTTTGTACTCATACATATAAAAATAATTACAATAGAGCATGTATTTTATTATAGTATGTATTTAAATATATTCCTTCGTAACCACTGTTTCATAAGGAAATCATTTTATCCGTTATTTTTAATAAGAGATGATTATCAGTGACGTGCGGCAGAACATATTTTAATATTATTATATATTTTATATTAATGGTACAATAAAAATATTAATTTTAATTGACATGCTATCAAAATTATTATCGTAAATGGTTTGGAAAATTCGGGATTTACACCCTCCTGTAACAAGATCACTAGTGTTTGACGAATTGTCTTAATTTTTTTTTGCAAATGAATCTTGTGCTTTTGATGTAGAATCGGAATATATTAAATTTGTTCTCCACTAAAAATTGTACTTCTTTTGTATTGGATACTTAATAATGTATCAACAAAGCGAAGGGACCTTAATATGATCAAATTATTGGGATAATTATTTTGAAAGCGATGATTATTTTGAAAGTGCTGTCATAAATAATGACTTTTTATCGAGATATTAATAAATTTTATAATCGCAAGTTAATAATTAATAGTAAATATGATCTAATTGTTGTTATTATCTCATTCCGCGTTTATAAATATTTCATTAAACACTGGTTAGAAAAATTTGTGTTATCGTATGTATTTTGGACGTTTTCATATAATCCTGTATTACTAAAATTTGTTAATTATACTCCTGTATATCGTTTTTACTATATTTTGAACAGCGTTTATAATTGTATATTATATTGTAAATAATAATTATTATTGTAGTATTGAATTGTATGAAGAATTGTATGATTTACAATAAAAGATAATATTAAAAAAGTTGTACAATAAAATAATTAGACATAAAAATAAAATATAAATTAAAAATATATTCACCTGCAAAAATGGACTACTAAATTTATTATTAGTAGCTTGCCTTTTTTACGGATGAGTATACATTTACAAAGAAAAGAGGACCGCTATAAGATACCGTATTAGAAATTGGCGGGGGTGGTGGAGGGCCTCTACAAATTGATTCGTTTTTATTTAAATTTTCTTTATAATTTTAAATTAAATGTAGCTTGCTTACAATTAGAAGAATTCCACTTTTATTCAACCGTTTGCAAATTGCAAATATATTTGGTAAAAACAGAGCAGCTTTTTTAATATTATCAGATAGATATTAAAAATTTTAATGTGAAATGATTAGCGAAATAAAGTAAAATCAAATAATTAAAAATAAAACTATAAATGTAGAACAGCAAATATATAAATATGCGCAAAGAAAGGCCATTATAATTTATAATAGTCCGTTTAATCACTAAAATAAATCTATCAAATTAATAGAGATTTCAACCAATTCAATGATTTATTTCTATCAGGAGCATCATAAAAAAATGGATGTTGCTGTGTAGTTGCTAAGTCCACTTCTTCAGAGAGCAGTAGCGCGGAGGCATTCTGCGGTTACAGAAAAAAGACCCTCATGTCTTCTCTCAGATTTTCTCTCTAGTAATAAATTTAGTAAGAAGAATTATACGGTTCCATTCAATTCCATTGTGCACTAAAGCCATATCTTGGCATATATCAGAGAGAAATCTGAGATCGGCCACCGAGTTTCTCTCTACTGGCGCCGAACTTGATCGATGCCGATAAAATAGATTTTTAATTCCAAATAAAATATTACGACTTGAAGTCGACCAGATATATTGAGGTCAACAATATAATTATATAATTGAAACAATGTAATAATGCACTTATGTCAAATTTATTTGAAAAACTGTAAAGAAAGGTAAAGAAAAAAATTGATTAAATTAATAAAAACAACCTTTTATTTATCAATATTTATATTTATATAAATAAACAGATCGATAAATGTCTTATTTGCAATATATAAATAAATACTTATTTGTATAAAATCTCATTTTCTTTTCATATTTAATAAAACAATACTCTGAAAATATTTAAATGCTCAGTCTGTCTTTGTAATTAGTTGTCATTAATATTTCTATACAAGTATATTTCTATACAAGTATAATTTTTATGATATAGCGTGACGTCTTTTTTAAATGTCCTTTTAAATTAATAATCATAAATTTTTTGACATTGCCAATTACATAAATTTAAATAAATAATTTTAAATAAACAATTTAAATAAATAAAAAATTATATAAAAGCTACAGCAATAAGAAAAGTAACTTTTTGTTAACTTAAATATAAGTAAAATGTGTATATATGAGTTTTCATAATTGTTTCACAAAGTTTCGTAAATAATATATTATATTATTTAAAGCGATAAGATATAATGCGTAAACAGTTGGAATATATATAGCAGGTAGTTAACTGCATGCCACTTGACAATGAAGTTATAATTTTAGTAGTATATGCAATACGTAGTTACCTACGTTGTTAAATACATTCCAACTGTTTTCGAATAATACATATTTTTTGCTTTATAATTAAAATTATTTACGCGCTAATATCCATTTTACTTTAATAATAAATTTGTATTTTTGATATATTCTTCTTAATTAATATAAGAGTTAATCGTTTCAGCTTTATTTTAAGCCATCTTCAGTGAACAAATCAATATAATTATAAGCGTTATTTCTCTCAAGCTGAAAAGTAATGAACATATTGCTCATATTGCAATACCTAAACAAAAGGAGTTAAGAATTACAGTAAAAATAACCATGGATAATTGCATGTCAATGAAAATAATATATGAAAATACTACGCTTTCAAAAATACACATGACCATGTGCTCCCATTCTGATGTCACCTCACGGAAATTCGGTTTCACCCAGTACTCGATGAAATCTTTAGTTTGACGTATTTCCTGTAAATTATCAAAATATTATAATTACTTAGTTAATTGAAAGCATCTAAAGTAGCCGAAACGTAATTATATCGATCATATTTAACAACCAATAGACTAAGTAGCTAGTAGTGTTATCATGTAAATATCAACTTTTTATATTTGGTCAAATTGTAATAGACACTAAAATTGCTAAAGTGCTTAAAGTAACTGATACCGACAGACAAGTAATTTCTTAAATGATCCTTTCAAATTAAGTTGTCAAAATGAATTTAAAATGTGTACAAAATAAAAAATATTTTACTTACATTCGGAACTTCGCTCTCTGTGAATTGTGAAATTATTCTACATTCTTTATGAATTATGAAGCACATTTTCAACGACATATTTATAAATCTATCCCTATTTGAGGATATCCCCTCCTTGTGAGGAAACCGAAACATTATACAAAATCAATTAAAATAAAGTTTGACTACTAGCAGTGCTATCATTTATATCATTGTGTTGTTATTATTGACGTAAAATCGAACTACAAAATTGTATTTTTTACAATTTGTTTCAATGGATTAAAGTACACTAAAGGGATCTGTTCTAAATTTTAAAATGTAAGAAAATAAAGCGGATAATTAGCATGATATAAATAGTCTGCGATTTATCTTGAACTATTAGTCAACAAACAAAAAAATTTTCCATTTATCTTCCTTCCATTTATCTTCGTGTTTTCTCATTTTTAATGTGTAAATTTTTTGTAAATCTTTATTATACTTTTATATTTTGCAGTACTTTCATAAGTATTCTACTCATGTTTCTTGATCGCTGGCTTATTAATTGTTTACATGTAATCATCATTTTACATGTAATCAGTCATATAATATTATGATAATATTATGATAATATCAGTAAATTATCATCATTTACTAATGTGACAATTATTATGTTGTTTTGATTCCATAATTCGAACGTATTCACGGAAATATATGCACAAGAACAACATATACAAATATGCATATTTCACGGACACGCGAGCATTGCTTGTATGGCCTATCAGCAAAATGAAGATAATAGGAGGGGGGGGGAGGTTTGCAATCGTTTATCCATATGGTGAAGGTCACGTAATCTTCTTTTTACTAACTAATTAAAAAGAAGGTAATGTCACTCTAGCGTATTTGCATTCCACGTTATCCAAAAACTCCCTGTAATAGCATAAGCTTTTTAAATGCATTAATTTCTGTTGACACCTCTCAGGTATCATTGCTTTATATTGTTCTCTATTTAAAGAGAAATAAAAATATATTTGTAACTCATATCCAATGATACATTTCAACTCGTTATTTAAACAATTATTTTCCGCAAATTTAAACAAAACTGTTTAAAATTGTACTCTTTAAATCTGAATCAGTGAATATAGTCACTAATTATCCAGTGGTATACTTGGCATTGAATACTCAGCGAAGTTCAACTAAAAGAGAAAGAATGTTTGAACATTATATTAGATGTCCGTAAAAGTTCATCCATTTTGAGCAGATAGAGCGGATTAAATTGAGTCGAAATCTTTTACTATTTTGTAATTTTCGCAATAGTTAACGAGATTTATTAATCACTATAAAAAAATCATTAAATATTAATTTTCAATAATTTTTTTACTTAAATATTATCAACTTTACAGAAAAATTGCAAGAGACAAAAATCATTAATTTTTTTCTCATAGAACTTCAAGAATTTTTTAACTTTTTAGTATTGCATTTTCTTACTTTTACCTCCATAAGGAAAAGGTATCAAAAAATTCTCAGAATAATAAGAATTATAAAAAGAAAATAAACAATTTTTCTCTTGCTGTTTTTTTGTTTTTCGTTCAAGGATCCATTAAATTATCCTTCCTAATCGGCACGCTTCTGTTCTGAGGATTTAGTACAGAGATGAACCACACACACATTTACTTTCGACGATGCGATTTTATTCGATAGTGAAATATATATATATATATATATATATATATATATATATAGTCACGTAGTTCTCAAATTAAAAATGGAACTGGCAGTAGTGTATGATTTTGACGGTAACAGAAAAAACCGGCTTTTTTGAGGTTTCTCTTTGCCCGAGAGAGTCCATGCCGGCTTATACATTACTGTCAGTACATCCATTTTCTAAGATTGTCGATAAAATTGTATCGTCAAAAGTGGATATGGTTCATGTCTATACTACATCCATAGAATAGAAGCGTGCTATGGAGGGCGTTCAAACTTTATATCTAATTTCAGAATCTTTTGTTCTCATTAATTAATTTATTATATATTGAACTAATTTTCGTCGAATAGCTTCTTTGCAATTGTCATACTTTAAAAGAAATATCCAATCAGAATACTAATTGCCAATCAGAAACTCGAATGTCACTTCTTGTTTCATATAGGATCTTAATGATAAAGAGAAACTGAAAATTAGAATAAAAAGTATTAAAATTTAAACGAATATATTTTTTTAAGTACTTATCGATAGTCCTTTTAATTAAGTTATTTAATTAGTCATTGTCAGCAGAATTATATAACTATAATCAAATGTGCAAATAAATATGCAGCAAACATCTGATTCAAAGGTAATCACAATTATACAATTGAAATCTTCTTAATTATTGTACAAAGAGTAGCAATATAAGAAATTGTTTAAAAAGTCTTTTGCTTGTCATGTCAGAAAAATAATAAACAGGATGAAAGAGCAACGGAATCCTCCAAATACATCAGCTCATTCCATTCATCCATTTCTGATGCGAAAACAGCGATATTGTTATTACAATCTGAAAACAAGTTTGATTTATTGGCAGCTGTACAGACTTTGTCGAAATATGCTAGTAAATCGAAAGACAATGCAAAGATACTTTTTCACCTCGGCATTATAAATAATGTTCTTCCTGTTATCGAGCACGAAGATGTATTTGTTCGAAGGTTTGTGTAGAAATAAAACTTTACCTTTATAGTATAATATATATAGTATAGTAGTTTAGTATAGTATATGCTAAATACTATTATATTTGTAATACTATGATAAAAAAATTGTTATAAAATTAAGGATTTTTCATACATTATTTATAAAGATTTCTGAAAAAATACCTTAAACTCCTTTAAATTTTATAAGTTTTTTCGGAAATTTATAAAATGAGAAAAAAAATTTATTTGAGAATTCAAATTTACAGGGTAAGGGATTACCTATAACTTAAAAAGCTTGAAAAATTTGTAAATTATACATTGTATGACTTTGAGAAATTTATTATACATATTTTTTTTATTATACATATACATATTATATACATATTTTTCTTAAAAAAATTTTTCTATCTTGTCACGCTGTTCTTTTTTAAAGTCTTTTGCTTGTCATATATAAGAAAAATAATAAACAGGAAAAAACGATGGAATCCTTTAAAAATACATCAGCTAACTTTCTCAATACATTTAACATAATTATTCATGCTATAACAGATTTGCTGGGAAATTATTGATAGAAATGACGATAGTACCAGAGGTAATAAATGATTTGATTGAATCCAACCATATTGGTCATTTTGCAAAATTATTAATGAGAGAGGAAGATATTTTCATGCAGGAATATCTTTCTGCAGTGCTCGCAAAATTATCCGAAGATCCATACGGTAATGCTCTTCTAGCAAATCATTGTTTAAACGTGAGCATTCTTTTTGAAAGATTTCAATCGCCGGATCCGGATATAAAAAAGCATAATCTTCAGATTCTGCACAATTTAATGCATGATCCCGTAGCTGCGCATAAAATTTCAAAAAGCGAGGTTTGTTATATGTTTCTGAAGATAATAAAAATTGAAGTGTAAGTAATTAAGTATCGAATGTAAAGGGAAAACAAAAGCGAAAACTTCTTGGAGAATATAAATTAGAACAAAAAAAAAATTTTTTAAGACAAACGCCTCTCTTGCATTTTACTATTCTAATTTAAGCCTTTCAGAGATTTCGTGTACGATTCTGTTATTTTTTTCTTTATATTTGACTTACGCTCAAATTTGATCTTTATTTTTATTAGGGATACTGTATCAACAAAAAGTTTGAAATCGCTTAATTGAATTTCTTGTCTTTAGAAATTTAATTTTTCTGCGCTGTATCAACACTTTGAATCATCTTACCCAGAAATTCAACATCTCGCGCTAGACGTAGCTGCTGATTTAATCGGCAGGAACAGAGATAAAGATATACAATCTTTATTTCATGAAACAAACGGAGTTAAAATGTTACTAGATTTTTTGAAAGTATATATTTTTTATATGGACAATTATATTTTTTGTTAATAAATTATTTTAAGTATATTTAATTATTTTGTAATTATATATATTAATTGTTGGCCAGAATGACAAGTGGAATGATTTGCACATTAAAGCTCTAAACGTTTTACGTTTTGCTGCCGAAAATCCAGTTGTCGTAGATGAACTTATTGAAAGCGGAAGTATTCCACAAATATTGTATTACATAAAGCATATGGAAAATCCAGAACTTTTTGTAGAAGCGCTCAGGATTCTTGTACATGTTGCAAATACCTTCAAGGGAAGAAAAGTAATTTTATGATTATTTAAATATGTATAAAATACACAAGAAGACAACACATTCCTTTTAAAGTTAATAAAATATTGAATTAAATTGTATAATTTATAGTTATTCTTTTAATAGATTTTATATTCCCACGAGATTATTGAATGTTTAATAGATACTTTGCGACAACCGATACAATCTGATATTGTTGAAGTTACTTGTTACTTAATTGGGAAAATGACACTTTTTGATGATGCTGCAAGAGAACTCGCAAACACGGAGTCTATTAAAATTATTTTAGGTTACATAAAGAAATAATGTAGATAAAAATTTTTTACATCAAAGAAGAAAGTTAAAGACATAATATTATTTCAGATTTATTGAAAAAAGAAGACTTGCAGTGGTCTACAAGACACGCCGCAAATTTCGCAATCAAACAGTTATTGATGAGCAATATTACAAATTGCAATATCTTTTCAAATATTCATGGACCAGTAACTATTTCATAAGTTCATGTTTTTCACTTATTAATATACTAATATTCAAAATAGCTTCTAATAGGAATTGTCTAAAATATCTTGAAAGAATATTTTGCATAATCCGTCGTAGATTTTTTTTATTTATCTTACTTGAATAACATGCGCGTTACACTTAAATGTATAAATAATAATTACTTTCTTCTTTAAGGATTATCTGTGGCAAATGTTAAAATACTCGACAGAACAAGTTCCTGTAGAAACTTGTATTATTGCTCTTGAAGTTCTGCTTGCCATGGCACGACATCTAACTTTCAGAGATACAATGATTAATTTTGACACTATTGACACAATCTGCTTGCTTTTAGAGGTAAAAAATAAATATAATATGAAAACATTCTCTTCTAATATTTTAACGTTGAATGTTGCGCTGATTTCGACTAATTGTTCAGCTGAGCTAAAGATCATATTTTCAATAATATTAGTGGAGAATTTTTTCTCTCATCTTCATTTTTTATCGCAATATAATATTAAGAAATATTAATCTTTTAGTCAACTTATCCATTTGTCGATGAATTTAAAATCGCTTGCTGCAAATTACTTTCTGTACTATGCTTAGAAGAAAGTGGACGACATTATTTTCTCAAAGCAAAAGGATCTCAAAGAATATTCGCTCTCATTACTGATGCTTATTCAATTTCAGTAAGAAACACTGCGCTACAGTTAATACAAGCAATTTCTACAGATTTAACTGTAACAAAGTTCTTCGTAGAAAATAAGTATCTTTTATAGTAAGTTTATGATAAGTTTTCTTTTGCAATTTTATATATGTTTTAAGGAAAGATCAAAATATTCTTTCATAAGAGATAATGTCAAACTCCGAAATATAATTGAAATTATTACATAGAGTTCTTATAGTTATTATTTAATTTTATTCTACAGCATGTTAAATAATCGTTCTTCAAAAACGATTCCTTTATGGGACACTTGCATTGAGATTCTTCTTAAATCGCATTTACCGACTAAATTCGCTCTTACGGGGCGCTTGTCTTTACATGATCTTACTCAGGATGGATTTTATGTCTCAAAAACTAGTGTATGCCTGTATGTAAATTTTTGTTATAGCACACAAAAAGAATGTCTTAGTTTTTTTTCAGAATTTTTTTCAGAATTTTTTACGTAAATTTCCAGAATTTTTTAGAATTTTTGTATAGTTTTTTAATTTTTTACAAAATTTTTAAGTTTTTTTTACAAGTTGGACCACTTTAGAAATACCAAAAAAATCTATGTCTTTTTTTAGAATTCTTAAACAAATGAATTCTAAATACTTTAACATTTCTAAAAATTTCTCATTCCATAATTTTCGAAGAAAACCTAAATCTGAATAGATTTAATGTATACTGTTTCAAAAATCTTTATAAAAATACAAAAAATTCTTAGGAATGTTATAAAATACAATGAGAATTTTTTTCAGAGTGATTTTGCTATAATACATAAAAATTTGACAGAAATATACAATAGAGATCGAATACCTAATAATTACATTTGATCATCAAAAAAAATTATATAAAACACTCAAGCATGATGATGATGCTGTAAAAAGTTTTAACATTTTAGCAATCAGTTTAAGCGTTCAATATAATTATTTAGATAGTTCAATATAATTATTTTTAAATCTGTATTTAACTAAATTTTTAGATACTTCAGTAGAATCGTGCATTCTTTCTGTGTAATTAAATTAGCTAAAAAAAATCGTTTTATTATCATTTGTAATGTCCATAACTATTTTGTTTAGATCTCCCGTGTTGGATGATATTTTCCGAATCAAATTTTGTCCTTTAGAACCCATTTATATGGTAAATTATTTGACATTACCAACGTCGGACACTTTACCGAACGAGATAACTTTCGAAAGTAACAAGATTTTATATTTTATAAAAAATAAGAAGAGTTAATAAAAGAGAATATTTTAAACAATTGTGTTTGTAGGAGACATAAATGCGTGGCTCGAATCGAGATTTGGTCGATTGCAATGCGATCCACATTTTTCCGAATATGTGGAACTCTTTAAACGTATGCTCTTAGCAAAGGAATCAAAAGATATGTTAGTAGAGCTCCTAAAAATCTTATTTAATAATAATTCATATATTTATTATACAAACAAATTCTTATATAAAATAACTTATAATACACAGCTCAGCAACAGAAAGAAATATAGATCGAAATATCCAATACGTTCTCTCACGTGCAAAAATGTTAGCTGTATTCGTGGCGCGTCAAATGTCTGGTATCTATTCAGCGGGAATTAGATGCATCGATCAGCAACTTGAAGTTCATTTGAAGCAAATTAAAAAATGTTTAGAAACGAGCATAATTCCGCTTGGGCAACTTCGTGTTGGTTCATATCTTGAGCGAGCTATGCTTTTCAAGGCGATAGCTGATAGAATATGTCTTCCAGCAGCTTTCGTACGTGGGGAATATGGTGTCTCGTGGATTGAAATAGTCATACCTCAAGTAATATATGTATTACTTATGTTAAAGTGATATTTTTTAAATATATTATTTATGATTCCACGCGTATCTTGCAGATGGAAGACTCAAATGAAGAAGGATTTGATGCTTGTTCAAATGAAAATAATGAAGATTATGAAAAAAGAATTACAACTGAATTATTAGGCAAGTCAAATGTCTTCACATATCAGAACGGACATGAGAGAGAAAAAATTTCTCTCTCTCGAAATTATCAATCACCAATTTATCCAACCAAGCTTATGAAATCGAATTTTATCGTTGATTTAATGGATACACCGGGAGATTTGATCCCAATTGGAAGTCCTCGTTCAAAAATATATACTATTAAAAAAATAACTTATAACGAAACATGTTGCTATTAAAAACTGATTTATTATAAGGTTTATTTTATAGATTTATTATAAAGTTTATTATTATAAGGTTTATATGACAACAATTTTTTAATAAAATAATATTTTGATTTTAATCAATCTTATATTTTTTTAGAAAGAAATTATAAAATGTTTCTGGAAATGTGAATGGAAATGATTGGAATTTACAAAATTCTTGTTTTATATACATATAATTGTACATACCTATATAAATTTTTTATATAACTATAGATAATTTTATATAATTTTATATTACTTATATATAATTATATAAAAAATAGTTTTTCTCGGATTGTGCATATAACTTCAATATATAAAATATTTTATCGAAGTTATCAGCTTCAACTCAAGTCGATACGTGTCGCTAGAAGCCATGTAAATAAAAAGCATCCATTAAACCCATTTATACTTAAAAACATAATATGCAAGTGTAGTTACGTATAAGTATATAATCGTTTATCCCTTATAATAAATAAAAAGAAATGCAATCTTATCTAGATTATCTGTGTGCTCATTCTGTCGTTCAATACTTTTTGAACAGCATACACATATGTTATACGACATTATATATTTAAATAATTATAGCGTTATATATTTAAATAATTATAGCATTTTCTATCAAATAATGCATATCACAAGATTTTTTAGCATTTGTTTTATTTATTAGCAATTTATTAGCGCTGCACATTTTATTAACGTCGTTACATAATAAAACATAAAGTATGTTTTTAGTATAAATGGGTTTAAAAGTATAAATGGGTTTAATGGATGCTTTTTATTTACATGGCTTCTAACGACACGTGTCGACTTGAGTTGAAGCTGATAACTTCGATAAAATATTTTATATATTGAAGTTATATGCACAATCCGAGAAAAACTATTTTTTATATAATTACATATAAGTAATATAAAATTATATAAAATTATCTATAGTTATATAAAAAATTTATATAGGTATGTACAATTATATGTATATAAAACAAGAAATTTTGTAAATTCCAATCATTTCCATTCACATTTCCAGAAACTTTTTATAATTTCTTTCTAAAAAAATATAAGATTGAAACATAAAGTAGAATATATACCTATAAAAATACATTCAAAGTGTAAAATCATAAGAATTACCTTGTGGCTTTTACAAGAGGTAGTAAATAGCATTAGACTTCATAAAAAAAGTCAATATCATGTTCACTTGAAATTAAATCCAAAAAGGATAAATTTGATGATCTGATCCACAATTAGTACATGGGGTCTAATTGTGGACAATTGTTACTTCAGTTAATTAAAATTAAATATAAAACGGTAAATATAAAACGAAATGAAATAAAATCATCCATAATGTAATCTTTATAGTCAATCATAATTATTAAATATTTCATTAAATGTTTGATATCGTTCTAGATAAAAATATAAATTTTTTTTTCAAGGATGATTCATAACTAGTAGCTTTAATCTATAAATAAAAATTCCATAAAAAGAAAGGCAATCTAATCTAGATTATCTATGTTCATTCTGTTGTTCAATACTTGTTAGTTGAACTGCATTTACATACGTTATCCCCCAGTATACATATCTTACAGTGTTGTTCTCACAAAGTTTCTAGAGAAACTACGAAAACTATTTCTGAAAATTTTATAAAAAACATTAAACCGTGTTTGTGTCTCGAGCAGCAAGAATTCAGCTAAAATATTAGCCGATTCGGAAACTATGGCAGAGACATTAGAAAGAGCACTGGCACCATTAATGACCATTGGCGGGTTCTGCAATTTGGGCACATTCGAATATCCTGTTGGACAACCTAGGACGTATATCTCTTGCCAATATGCTTTGGCTAAATGGAGCCTTCTTATATACTTCTATTACTATCCAAAATTCATCAATGATTTTCAAATAAATAAAACATTTAACATCAACAGTATTATACCGTTGGTCACTATTACATTAATTCTCACTAGCATCTATCATTTTAAGGTAAAAATTTAAAATGTACTCCCGGCCATTATATAAAAATACTTGATCTTTTAATATTACTTGTCTTTTGTTTAATAGTATTTTTAATTGAGAGCATTAAAGGAGTTTTCACAATTATAGGCAAATACAAATCTATGAAAATTTTTTGTAAAAGGCTTTCGATACTTTCAACTTGATCTACTTTTAGTCAAACTCAAGCTATGCAGTCTATCCCGATTGGTCCTCTCGCTAATCTGCTCATTTTTTACAAATTGCACGCAAATTATCATATATTCTTTTCCTCTTTTTTTCTCTCCTTGTGCCTTGTGTGTTTTCTCTACCCCAGGATTTCATTCTCTTTTATTTTTAATATTTTTGTCTCTGATTTGTCTAATGTTTCTCTATCCTTCGATCTCTTCACTTATGTAGATGTAATTCTTCTCAAATCCTTTCATTCATTCGATGCTTTAGCAGACTGTTCTGCTTTAAATAAAAATCTAAAATCTATTGCCGAATAAACAATTCAAGTAGTAAAAAAAGATACAAATTATAAACTTCTTTAATTAATACAATAAAATATAACAGCGAAATTCAACTGAGCATTAAGAGTCTGCGCTGGGTGCTATATTGTACAAAAATTAATTGTGAATAACAAATTAGATTTGTATGTTTCGGCTTCGGTTTTGAGTCATTCTCAGCAATAACAATTACCGTTAATCGCGCTAAATATTATATCGAACTGTATATCGCAAAATCGTAGTTCCTACCAATTATGCAATTGCAATAGAAATGCGATAAGAAACGATCCTCAACATAGTCTGATGTTGTGCCAACCAGTTGCAAAGCTGAGAGGAGTAGACAATTGATTAGTGATAATTGTTATTGCTGAGGCTTAGCTCAAAACGTGAGCCGAAACATACAAATCTAATTTGTGTTATTCACAATTAATTTTTGCGCAAGATAGCATCCAAAACAGACTCCTAACGCCCAGTTGAATTTTGCTATTATAATCTAAATTGCTGAATGGGCTACTAATTCGGCTAATAATTCGCTGCATCTAAATCCCTCTAAATATCCTTGCTTATTCTCGACATTTCTCAACATTAATATTCATTCCTTCTATATTTCTCTTAATTCCGTTCCAATTCCTCGCTCCTCCTCTATTGAGATTCTTGGTGTCTATTTTGAATCTTCATATTCGAGTCACATCTGACCGTCAAGCTATATATGCTCATCTACATCTTCTTTATCCGTTTCGCCACATCTTTTCTTGTTCTCAAAAATTCTTTATTTTTCGATTACGCGTTATTTCGTTATGTCATTATGCCGATGTCATCTACGTTCCGGCTCTTAATCAACAATTCCTAAATCGTGTACAGCATCCAAAATTTTTACCTCAGCTTCTCTTATTGCATCAGTAAATATGACCATATATATCTCCGTATTATTAGAGATCTGGCTGGCTTAGGATGTAGTAACATTTTATTCTCCACCTATTGTCTCATTTTTCCTCTCCTTCGCTCCAATACTCCCTTATATCTGTGATACCTCCTTCAATTAAACTTTGTTTATTTCACTTTTAACCCCCTTGTCATCAGATACCAAGATTACTTATTCTTCTCATCGTTCCATTAAGTTTCTGTGCCGCTTTCTCCTGCACCTCAGTCAAATATTATAATTCTCTTACTGTATCAATAAAAACCTCTCCCTCTTTGTTCTGCTTTCGTTTTGCGTCATTCACAGTATTTAAGCGATACTGATGTAACTGCTATATGTAGGTGCTTGCGTGTGTGCATGTGTATGTATATGATTTTAACTATTGTTTAATCACTCATTGCATCATTGCCTTAGTCGCGATTTTTTGTTGTTGATAGATTTTGTAACAGCAGATTTGTTGACGCCATTTATAAGCTATTATAGTCTATTATATTATATTTTATATTTATATTTATTACTCCGTTAACATGTAATCTTTTCCATAGCGCTTTACAATAAATTAAATTAAATTTAAAAAAAAAGAAGTTTTTTTTAATAGAAGTTTTTTTCAATTTTAATGCTTACATTATTATAATGTAACTCTTTATCTGTCACATTCCGTGTAAACATTGTAATAACAACAAACAATTTTTACTCAAATATAAAATTACAATAATTTTTTTTTGTGTCGTAATCGATCAATATGATTTTTTTAAAGGAATTGAAAAGGTGTTTACGTGAACTTGCTATAGTAGACCACACATTGGAAGCTCTCGGAACACCAAAGGAATACCAAAGATTACGTAATTGGATAATTCGAATAATAATTGGATGGATTGTATACATTTTTTGTCAATTAATATATTTTATTTTTATTTTTGTTCATTACGATATGACTATGTATATTTGGGAGCTAATGTTAGATATATTTCTGGGAAATTACGCGTCAAACATCATTATCTTAAGTGTTCTGATTTCTGCAACTATCCTTGGGTTAGTATTATATATGGGTTAGTATTATACATATGTGTACATTTAATTTGTAAGTTACTTTTATTGAAATTGTACGTCAAAATGTTTACAGAGCGAAACACTTAAAGACCTTTTAACATATAAAAAAAAAAGCCATCTCCGTCAATGACCATGACCTTGACAACATATATATGTTGTCTGTATTGTCTGTACAAAACATGTACATATAATTATTTTGAGTATTAAAAACATATTAAACAACATTATTTAAAAGAAATAATTACTATTATTATAATTAATTACTATTTTTTATTATTAAATATTTGTAAGAGATGAACATCTTTAAAAAAACACTGTGAAGGAAGTAATGTTGAGTAATCGAATAAACATATGGTCAGAATTTTCACTTTAATGAACTTGACATATGTCGTCATAAAAAAATAATTACAAAATTAAAAGTAATTTCTATCTCTGGCTGTAAGAGAGCTGCGCCTCATGTCGACAAGTAGTTATAATACGATTGATGCTATGTTTCCGCAGTTTAAAAATAATTCTAATTTTCATTTTTTTTCCTTTTATTTGACATTAAAAAAATAGAAAAAATTAATGTAGACTATTCTAATTTGGACGATAATGACATGTTCTCTGAGTATAACCGTAAAAATAGAAATCAATCGGATTAATAGTCTTTTTAGAATCATGATCGAAACACGGTTTCGGGAAAAATGCGAATAACGTTTTAAAGCGAAAAACATTTTAGTACAAGTACCGCTCCGTTTTCCGTTAGATGAAAATGATAGAAGGGAACTCTGCTTTGGATAGAAACGTTCTAGAATGGTTTCGAAAGGTTAAATATAAATAATGGCGAGCGCCGGTTATAACAATTGGCGCACTGTTTGAATCGATCAAGCGGCCCCAAACACCATATCATTTTATCTCATATATTTTGGACAATTTTTGTTTTTCTCAAAACACTTTTCTATGGGATATATTCTTAAGATTAGCTTTCAAAAAAAGCAAAAAAAATCGATTTTTTTACCCCTAAAACAGAAAAATCTTAAAATGCATTTGTTTAATGTTTTTAACAATTGTTTAGCAATTTCGTTTAACATTTTTCAGCTTACTGATTGACAAATTGTTATTTTTTGTGCCAGCAGTAAGGCACTAGAGTTCAGGTGGCTTTCTTTTTCGTTATTTAAAAATGAATTATAGATTAAAATAACTGAAACTAAATTATAAATTTTGGATAAAACACATTTTTAAATTCTGCTCCTCATATATGTATAAAATATTCTATTGAAACAGTAAATAATTAAATTCTAATTTAGTTCGACTTCTGATTATTTATTAACGCAATTGAAGTTAATATGCATTATATATTAGGTGTGGGAAAAAATTCGTGACGTTTTTTAATGTCATCTAATGGGAAAAACGCTACGAACTTTTTCCCACAATATAATGCATATGTTATAATGTTAATAAAAGATATAACTGAGTCCTTTTTAATTCAGATGCGTAAGCTCCAGATTTCATCGAGTCAATGAACGTTTTCGTGTATTATATTCTGATCTGATTGAAAGTAGTGCAGATTACAGAAGACAAAACAGATCCATCTTTGCGCATCAGCGGATAACAGAAGCTAAAGATCACAATCAATATATATGGATTATAATGTAATAATTAGTTAATAGAATTATGTACACACGTGTACGAATGTATATATGGATGTCTCAATCTAACTTTTACATTGACATATTTCGAAAAGTATTAGAAAAATGTTCTGTATGAAAGTGCAACTGTTTCGAACGAGGTCTATTGTGATTACATTATTCTTTTCTAAATAGAGGTACGATGAGAGACGCAATGAAAAAGATGTAATATTTATCCGCGCTTTTTAAAATGGAATTATATTTTTTACGTGATATGATTTCTCTAATCATTCTGCATGTAAAAGTATTAAGTTAGAAATATAAAGAACCAATAATTTACGAGATATTATAGACATTTCTCTGGCACATATAATTGACATGACACATTAAATATCTCATAAATCATCAATTTTTTGATAATCGTAATATCCTAATATTTTTATGAATTGAATAATGAGATAAATCAGGTGTAAAGATAACACATACTTGTTTGTGTTTTAACAAAATTATTCATTGCGCCTATGTATTTTTTTGATAAAACTTTAGAAAATGGACGACCTTTCGTCAATTTCTATAATCCTGACATATATTTTCAAATAAAATTAACGTATATTTAACATTTTGTTTTTTTTCCAAGTGGAGTAAAGCAGACAAATTCTCTGCTTTAAAATATAAATTTTCTCCTTTGAAATACATATTCTTTGCTTTGTAATACAAATTCTCTATCTTAAAGACACAAATATTCTGCTTCCGAAACGAAATTAATATAAGTAAAAAGCAGCTAAGTTAAAATATTATAAAGCAGGATAAAAGTGAATTCTTTAAGAAGAAAGTGAATTTTAAAGTCATCTGTATTACCGAAATACATATAATTTTTGTATAACAATTACCTTTTTTTCTGTTACTTATTCAAAAATCCTTTTCCAGATTAAAGAATACGCATTAATACGTATTTGCGAAGTAAAATCTTAATGCTGAGGACGACAAAAAATTTTGAAATTTAGATTTTCTTTATTTCTTAGTCCAATATGGTGCTTCAGAACTCCCAGAATTTAAATCGTAACAACATTTGCTTCAGATAAAAGCTGTGCAATCTGTACTTAACTGTACTGAAATAATAGTCCACAGATTAGTAATTTGCACGAAAAAAGCAATATGGATTTCTTAAAATTGGACTTAGACGTCCAATTAAAACGTTATTGTTATACAAAAATTTACGTATACTTACATATGCCTGAGGTATTGATGTAGTAGTAATGTATCGATAGTGATGTATCGATGACATGTAAATCGTCTATGTGCAAGTGCTATTTGACTATTCATCTTTATGATCCCCTTAAAATTATACGGTGGAAAAAAATTTTAATTTAAATAGGTGTTATTATGATTAAATATAAAGGCAGAAAATTAAGGATGTTTTATACATATTTTCAAAATAATGACAAAATTATGAAAAAATTACAGATTATTATCCTAAATCATGTTTAAGAATAATACTACAAAAGTGATGATTTACTATTTGGATCAAGTTATTTTATTAAATAAGTTAGTTTTTTAATCATTTTTTCGGAGTTCTAATAAAAATATATGGAAATGCATTATAGAATGAATGATAAAAATCTCAATTTCTTAATATAAGTACATTATGTATTCAGGATTATTTATATTGAATTACATTGCGATGCATGAACTAGTTATCTTGTAAATAAACAAATTACATATTTTATTTGAAATGGAAATATTAAACATATTTCCAAATTTAATTTCCTTTGCAGGAGATTGTGTCTAAAACATCCTTAAATTGTACATCTTTTAGATGCCTCTTCTCCTAAAAAAAAAAAAACAAAATATGTTCAAAAAGTATTAAAAATATTATGTCCTCGAAATCATTTCATTTTTATCTTATCTAATATACTTTTCCGTTTTGAGATAATTCGATGCAGTTGAAATAAGAAACCTTATATATGTATATACATATAAGAATAATTTATTTCAATTAGGTAAAATAATCACATTATGAACCGCAAGTTATAAAACACTATAGTTTATATCGAATTCTACGTTAAAAATATAATTTCTTTAGTACTTCTCGTGTATGTCTCTCGGTTTGATTAATTATAACAATTACAATTTATTTACAGGCATATCCACCTACAATTATGCCTTATATCACGCAAACTAAACAAAGTATTCAAAGTACAAATGTTAATACAAATGATATGGTACTTTCAGAAAGCTTTATTTTTCTATCTATTAATATATAAATTGTTTGGAGGACGTCAGAATGTACGGACATTTACTTATGCTATCGTCTATTTAAATGAATATTTTGAATTCATTTTGGAGACCATTTTATTTCTCACATTATATTACGTATGTCAAACTATTTATAATAAGGTATATATTATAATAGAATAAAAGCATTAATAAAACTATTTACAACTAAAATAATAAGCACAAGCAACAATGAAATTACATGTCAAAGTTTTATTTGAAATTTTATTCATTGAATGCAAAGCTTTCAGTTTTACTACAAACTTTCGTTTTATATTAATATATTAATATAATTTCAGATAAATGAGACAGTAGCAATTCTTTACAAATTGTCCAATTATAATCTCGATGAGGATTTACATGAACAGGTAAATAATTACAACAAAATTTTATTTTAGAATTTTAACTTCTTATGCGTAATTTTACTAGCGCTCAAAATCCGGATATCTACATAAATATCATTGAATAATTATAAACAAACTTAAGATATTACATAACAATATTGTAAAATTGTGTTATCCTTTTATATATTTTAGAATGTTATGTATTTTAGAATGAACTTGTACACACGTACTAACGCCATAGGTAAGGATAAATTAGAAGTTTTGTATAACAAAAATGAATTTTTGAAAGTTATTTCTATCAATATTCTACTATCTATCATATGATCTATATCCTACTATCACGCTATAAATATTCTGTAAAATAAGCTCAATAAATTTTGGCATATAGAATTGAAAATAATTTATAAGGATTTTGATATTGATGTGTACAAATATCCTAAAAATACATATAAAAGAAAACAATATGTTAAATTCATAATTGTATTATATTCATTTTGAGTTATTTATTTTTTAACCATTTTTGTATGTCGGCTTGCCTTGCTTTTACTCAATGTCGTTAATTTCACTAAAATATTGTAGTTAAATAACTTAACCCTTGAAAATGTATTAAAATTGATTCAAATTTAATTTATTATTTTACTAAGTTCATACATTAATATGAACGCTCTACTTTGAAACTAAAAAATGAATTGATTTTGACACATATTGAAGTTAAAAATAACAACATGTTGTTAAACGTAAGGGATAAGGTCTTTAATATCTGCGAAAATATAATAATTAAAGACGTTTTATAAAAATGTCTTAAATTTACTTATCTATTTGATAAAATTTATGCAAGTGTCCGAACTATCAAGAATGATAATATATATTTAACGCTTATTAAATTATTTATTTCAATTAGATTTGGCAGTTTATATTGCAAATAAAAGAGAGAGAAGTAAAATTTGGCTTGGGACATTACTACTTTGGATATAATTTTATCTGCTGGGTATGTCCTATTTTAAATAAAAATATAAAAGTATATAATAAACGTATACACATATATATGCAGGGTAGGACAGTAATTCTGTTCGAATATTTTCCTTCTCTTCGAATATTTCCCCTATTTTTAGAGACATGTAATAATATATTTATTAAAATTGTGTAGCATCAAGGGGATATAATATACTACTAACAGTTTTTTCTATAGATGGAGGCGCTTCGGAAACTTCAAGGTCACCTCTTTTTTAAATGGAATTGAATAATTTTTTTACACAATATGATTCCTCTAATTATTCTGCATATAAGTATTGAAATAGTATATCAAGAAACCAATAATTTATGAGATATTTTATACTTTATTTTGACATATATTAACATAAAATATTTAATAATTCCTAAACTATTAAATTTTTTATAATTATACCTTAATCCTTTTTATATATAATTATATATATAATTGATGAATTGATATATGATGATGAATGAAAAATACATAATCGCTTTAAAATAAATATGTATGTAAAAAGGATAATTTTTTAAATAAGTAGCTATGTATTTTTCCAGTGAGAAATGACAATAAAATCGATATCAAATCGATATTGATTCGATGAAATCATCATATTGATCTTTAATTAACGTCTATTCGATATCGATTTCATTGTCATTTCTTGCTGGGTTCTTTCCATCAATTGATTCATCTCATTATTCTGTTGATAAAAGTATTAAGGATTACAAAAAAAATTAATAATTTACATGTTATTTAATATTTTATGTTAATATATGCCAGAATAAGTACAAAACATCTCATAAATACATTGGCTTTTTGATATCACTATCTTAATACTTTTATATGCAGAATAATTAGAGGAATCATATTATGCAAAAAAAAATCATACAATTCCATTTAAAAAAGTGGAGGTGATCTTGAAATCTCCGAGCTTCAACTTATAGAAAAACTATTACTAGTATATTGTATTCTTTTTGATGTTATACAAATTCAAATAAATATATCATTTCATATCTTTNAAAAATAACGGAAATTTTCTAAAGTGAAAGAAAATTACCNGTCCCATCCTGTATAT